>NC_134362.1:212748917-212823153 GCF_048569485.1 Anomaloglossus baeobatrachus
AGTGGATCACATGATATCTCACGTGTCGGGAGATCAGTGGATCACATGATATCTCACGTGTCAGGAGATCAGTGGATCACATGATATCTCACGTGTCAGGAGATCAGTGGATCACATGATATCTCACGTGTCAGGAGATCAGTGGATCACATGATATCTCACGTGTCAGGAGATCAGTGGATCACATGATATCTCACGTGTTGGGACATCATCATTGTCAGGACTTGTACTGATGAAGGACCATGAGCACGGCAAGATGCACAGTGCCCGGTCCCGCTCATCTCATGCGCGTGGATCCGCTGTCCCATGAATGCTATGATAGCCCGCAGCTCACAGTCTCCCCCTACAGGTCAGCGCCCTCATATAACCCTGGACACAAACCCATAAACTTACATGACCCTTCACACCTCAGAGAGATCCACGTCTCTCAACACCTTCCCGAGCCCACGAGAAACCCCTGCAGGAGCTGCCGCTCTCCTGCGAAACCCATCACATCGCCCCACTGCTAAACGGGAACCCCGCCTCCAGCGGACGGGTGCACATACCTCCAGCTAAAGCCCCCAAACATCTGGCTGCCCCTCCTTGTGTAGACCCAACAGAAGTAAAATAGAGAAGTCTCTTCCCACCTGGGCATGAGGCTGCACGACTGAGCCCGCAAGCGACACGGGGGCGTCCGAATCACCACCCGTCCCGTGGATAAGGAGGAGGAAGGGGGGTCTCGGGGGGCAGCCTTACGTCGCAGGCCCATTTTACCTTCTCACTAAAAACACATTTTTAAAGACTTTCTTCTAAATAAATTGTCCCCAGCTCCACAGATCCTGGAGATCCTTTGTGGCCTTTCGTGGATCCCAGTGAGGATCCGCAGCGGCGCCACCATTGTCTCATCCCAACATCAGGAGAACCTAGGCTTCTGCTACAATTCACAAGGGAGCAGTTCTCCACCCGGCCAGCAGGTGGTGCTAGAACATGGCTACATTTCTCCATATTGATCTGCGCCGCGCAGCAGCGGCTAAAAATATTCTGTGTCTGTTCAGACCTAAATCTGCGGCTCTCTGAAAATATAGGGCTCTATAGTAAGTGGCCACATCTCCCGCGGCCCGTCTCAGAGGCTCCCACCATTACTGGGGGGGACATTTCCATCATGTGACCCCTGCACACAGTGTCCGTAGAGGGGGGCGCCCGCTCCATGTGTGCAGGGAACAGTCCACTGTAAGGAAACCTTCAGCATACCAGAAAGATTCACACGAGGGTCCTAAGTGCGCGGCCCCCGTAAGGTGCGGGCATTGGGGGCTGCGCGGGCACACAGGTGGCACAAGGCTTGTTCTGAATGGCACTAAGAGAGGCCTCTGTGATCGGTAAAGGCAGGATCCCCACTAAAGAAACATGGCGGCCACTCAGCGTCCTCAGCAAACACTTGGCACAAATTCAACAGTTAGAAAAATCAGGGCTCCTGGGGGCCACACGTCCTGAGTCCGTTGGTGGTCCGGAGCCCTGCATGCTTCCCGGGCGTCATCACCCTCCACGGCCCCCGACCAGCGAAGTGGTTACATGGGCCAGAACCCGAGGAGACAGAGCTACACCAGGCTGGGGGGTCCATCATTGGGGGCCACAGTCCGACATCGGGGGCCCCGGTCCATCGTCGGGGGCCCTGGTCCGTCGTCAGGGGACACGGTCTGTCGTCGGGGGACACGGTCCGTCATCAGGGCCACAGTCAGTCATCGGTGGCTATGGTGTGTCATCAGAAGTCACGGTCCATCATCGGGGGCCACGGTCCGTCATCAGGGGCCACAATCAGTCATTGGGGGCTAGGGTGCGTCATCGGAGGCCACGGTCCGTCATCGGGGGCTAGGGACCGTCATTAGGTCCACGGTCCGTTGTCGGGGCCACGGTCCGTCGTTGGGAGACACAGCCAGTCATCGGGGGACGTGGTCCGTTGTCATCCGAGGCCACAGTCAGTCATCAGGGGACGTGGTCCGTCGTCATCCGAGGCCACAGTCAGTCATCAGGGGCCACAGTCCGTCATCGGGGGCCACGGTCCGTCATCGGGGGCCACAGTGTGTGTCATGCTCAGGGACCAGTCAGTCAGTCATCAGGGCCACACTGTGTGTCGTGCTCAGGGACCACAGTCCATCATGCTCAGGGGCCACTGTCCGCCCTCAGAAGCTGCGGTTCCTGGATCACACGGCTGCGGTCTCCTGATCCCGCGAGGTCTTCATTGAAGCGCTGTGCCCCTCGGTGTAGCGGATCCTTCGTGTAGGGTGGGAGGGGTTGCCAGCCGCCATTACAGACCGTTGACTTTCATCCTAATGCTACTGGTCTGTTGGATCCGCTCTGGTGCATGGAATGGTCCCAATGTGTTGCTCAGTCACTGAACCTAACCCTTCTTGCCCCGGACCTACCTGCATAGAAAGGGTTAAGCACCCGGTGGTGTCACAGTATATTTTGCTCCCCTCCCCGGAGCACCAATCCCACCACCTGCAGCGGAGATCACAATATCCGGGGCGCAGAGCGGTCGTTGGTCAGGGTTCGGCGTAACCGCACCCCTCTTCGTATGGATGCCAGCATGTCACCGGCTGGGGGCTCGGAGCCGCTACCACCACCGGTCGGGGCAGGAATCTGACTCTTTTCTGGAGCCGATGGGAAAGGGAACTGCCCATCCCCCAGGGCGTGTGCTCCGGCCACCAGCTCCCCAATCTTCTCCACCAGACTGTGCCGATTGGCAGCCAGAAGGCCGCCCCCCATGTCTTCCTCATCCGCCCCGCCCCCGCCATACACAGACATTTCTCCCGCCGCCCCCCAGGCTGCATTGGGGAGACTGAGGCGCTTGGGGGAAGACTTCGCATACTCAAGGGGGCTTCCATCATCCACTCCCAGGTAGAAAACGCACTCTTCACTTCCCACACGAGAGCGCCCCCCCAGTCCGCCGCCCGGGGAGTCCGGCACAGTGGGCGTTCTTACTGGCACAATGGGGGGGCGGCATGGAATGGGTCCAGCATTGGATAAAGTGCGTCTGACGGTGGGTTTGGTGGAAGGAGTACGTCTTATGGTGGCCACCCCCGGTGTAGAGCCCGACTGCGGGGCAGGGGGCGCGGATCCGGTCATGGCGGTGGGCAGTCCAGCGGTAGAGGCTGGCCGCTTGGTTTGAAGCATGCGGCGGTAATTCTGCGCCAAGCTGCTGCTCCGGGGAACCGTGGAGGATCGGTCGTAGTCCCCGGAACCGTCTCCTTCAGCATCTCCATTCACCGAGTAACTGTCGTAGTCAGAACCTGTAAGGCGGCAAATAACGGCTGGTCAGGACCCCCGGCAGGGAGCGGCACAGCCCAGCGCAGCTCCACCATCCCTGCATCATCTCTGCTGCCTGTCACAGAATAGAAACCCATCCGGGACCAGACCTGCTCACAGCGGGGGGTTTGTCACACTGTATCCAGCATGGACAATGCTTTGTGGGGTGAGCTCCACTGCACACCGACCTATAGCTGGAAGAGGCGAGTCCCCCATCACTGACAGCAAGCAGAGCTCTGAGGACACAGAGGAAGCTGCACCGGGCGAGCGGCCGGGCCATCGTGGTTACCTTGTGAGGGAATGGTGTCCTCGGAGCAGGAGGGGGTGGTGGTCTGGGTGCTGTAGCCGCTGGAATACTGCAGAGAGTCCCGGCTGCTCTTCTGGTGCTCCAGACTCAGCCCCCGGGTCAGGACCATGGCCAGGTCACTGGCAGCGGGCGACACCTCCTCCCCGTGCTGTGGGCAGAGGGACACGGGACATTACCGGGGGGACACGGGACACTACTGGAGGGGACACGGGACATTACCGAAGGGGACACGGGACATTACCGGAGGGGACACGGGACACTACCGGAGGGGACACGGGACACTACCGGAGGGGACACGGGACACTACCGGAGGGGACACGTGACAATACCGGAGGGAACACGGACATTACCAGACAGTCCGGGGGACACGGGACACTACCAGAGGGGACAAGGGACATTACCGGAAGGGACACGGGACACTACCGGAGGGGACACGGGACACTACGGGAGGGGGACACGGGACACTACCGGAGGGGACACGGGACACTACCGGAGGGGACACGGGACACTACCGGAGGGGACACGGGACACTACCGGAGGGGACACGGGACACTACCGGAGGGGACACGGGACACTACCGGAGGGGACACGGGACACTACCGGAGGGGACACGGGACACTACCGGAGGGGACACGGTACACTACCGGAGGGGACACGGTACACTACCGGAGGGGACACGGGACACTACCAGACAGTCCGGGGGACACAAGACATTACCAGAGGGGACACGCCACATTACTAGGGTCCGGGGTACACCAGACATAACCGGAGGGAACACGAGACATTACCGGAGGGTCCGGGGGGATACAGGATATTCATATTACTCGATAGATGGAGGGTCCGGAGGGATACAGGATATTACTGGATGAATCGAGGGTCGGGGGGAGATACAGGATATTACTGAATGGATGGGGGGTCCGGGGGAGATACAGGATATTACTGGATGGATGGAGGGTCCGGGGGAGGTACAGGATATTACTGGATGGATGGGGGGTCCGGGGGAGATACAGGATATTACTGGATGGATGGAGGGTCCGGGGGAGATACAGGATATTACTGGATGGATGGGGGTCCGGGGGAGATACAGGATATTACTGGATGGATGGAGGGTCCGGGGGAGGTACAGGATATTACTGGATGGATGGGGGGTCCGGGGGAGATACAGGATGTCACTGGATGGATGGGGGTCCGGGGGAGATAAAGGATATTACTGGATGGATGGAGGGTCCGGGGGAGATACAGGATATTACTGGATGGATGGGGGTCCGGGGGAGATACAGGATATTACTGGATGGATGGGGGGGTCCGGGGGAGATACAGGATATTACTGGATGGATGGGGGGTCCGGGGGAGGTACAGGATATTACTGGATGGATGGGGGGTCCGGGGGAGATACAGGATATTACTGGATGGATGGGGGGTCCGGGGGAGATACAGGATATTACTGGATGGATGGAGGGTCCGGGGGAGATACAGGATATTACTGGATGGATGGAGGGTCCGGGGGAGATACAGGATATTACTGGATGGATGGGGGGTCCGGGGGAGATACAGGATATTACTGGATGGATGGGGGTCCGGGGGAGATACAGGATATTACTGGATGGATGGGGGGTCCGGGGGAGATACAGGATAGTACTGGATGGAGGGTCCGGGGGAGATACAGGATATTACTGGATGGATGGGGGGTCCGGGGGAGATACAGGATATTACTGGATGGATGGGGGGTCCGGGGGAGATACAGGATATTACTGGATGGATGGGGGGTCCGGGAAAGATACAGGATATTACTGGATGGATGGGGGGTCCGGGGGAGATACAGGATATTACTGGATGGATGGAGGGTCCGGGGGAGATACAGGATGTCACTGGATGGATGGAGGGTCCGGGGGAGGTACAGGATATTACTGGATGGATGGGGGGTCCGGGGGAGATACAGGATATTACTGGATGGATGGAGGGTCCGGGGGAGATACAGGATATTACTGGATGGATGGGGGGTCCGGGGGAGATACAGGATATTACTGGATGGATGGGGGGTCCGGGAAAGATACAGGATATTACTGGATGGATGGGGGGTCCGGGGGAGATACAGGATATTACTGGATGGATGGGGGTCCGGGGGAGATAAAGGATATTACTGGATGGATGGAGGGTCCGGGGGAGATACAGGATATTACTGGATGGATGGGGGTCCGGGGGAGATACAGGATATTACTGGATGGATGGGGGGTCCGGGGGAGATACAGGATATTACTGGATGGATGGGGGGTCCGGGAAAGATACAGGATATTACTGGATGGATGGAGGGTCCGGGGGAGATACAGGATATTACTGGATGGATGGAGGGTCCGGGGGAGATACAGGATGTCACTGGATGGATGGAGGGTCCGGGGGAGGTACAGGATATTACTGGATGGATGGGGGGTCCGGGGGAGATACAGGATATTACTGGATGGATGGGGGGTCCGGGGGAGATACAGGATGTCACTGGATGGATGGAGGGTCCGGGGGAGGTACAGGATATTACTGGATGGATGGGGGTCCGGGGGAGATACAGGATATTACTGGATGGATGGGGGGTCCGGGGGAGATACAGGATAGTACTGGATGGAGGGTCCGGGGGAGATACAGGATGTTACTGGATGGATGGGGGGTCCGGGGGAGATACAGGATATTACTGGATGGAGGGTCCGGGGGAGATACAGGATATTACTGGATGGATGGGGGGTCCGGCGGAGATACAGGATGTCACTGGATGGATGGGGGGTCCGGGGGAGATACAGGATATTACTGGATGGATGGGGGGTCCGGGGAAGATACAGGATATTACTGGATGGATGGAGGGTCCGGGGGAGATACAGGATATTACTGGATGGATGGAGGGTCCGGGGGAGATACAGGATATTACTGGATGGATGGAGGGTCCGGGGGAGATACAGGATATTACTGGATGGATGGAGGGTCCGGGGGAGATACAGGATGTCACTGGATGGATGGGGGGTCCGGGGGAGATACAGGATATTACTGGATGGATGGAGGGTCCGGGGGAGATACAGGATATTACTGGATGGATGGAGGGTCCGGGGGAGATACAGGATATTACTGGATGGATGGAGGGTCCGGGGGAGATACAGGATATTACTGGATGGATGGAGGGTCCGGGGGAGATACAGGATATTACTGGATGGATGGGGGGTCCGGGGGAGATACAGGATATTACTGGATGGATGGGGGGTCCGGGGGAGATACAGGATATTACTGGATGGATGGGGGTCCGGGGGAGATACAGGATATTACTGGATGGATGGAGGGTCCGGGGGAGATACAGGATGTCACTGGATGGAGGGTCCGGGGGAGGTACAGGATATTACTGGATGGATGGGGGGTCCGGGGGAGATACAGGATATTACTGGATGGATGGGGGGTCCGGGGGAGATACAGGATATTACTGGATGGATGGGGGGTCCGGGAAAGATACAGGATATTACTGGATGGATGGAGGGTCCGGGGGAGATACAGGATATTACTGGATGGATGGGGGGTCCGGGGGAGATACAGGATATTACTGGATGGATGGGGGGTCCGGGGGAGATACAGGATATTACTGGATGGATGGGGGGTCCGGGGGAGATACAGGATATTACTGGATGGATGGGGGGTCCGGGGGAGATACAGGATATTACTGGATGGATGGAGGGTCCGGGGGAGATACAGGATATTACTGGATGGATGGGGGGTCCGGGGGAGATACAGGATATTACTGGATGGATGGAGGGTCCGGGGGAGATACAGGATGTCACTGGATGGATGGAGGGTCCGGGGGAGGTACAGGATATTACTGGATGGATGGGGGGTCCGGGGGAGATACAGGATATTACTGGATGGATGGAGGGTCCGGGGGAGATACAGGATATTACTGGATGGATGGGGGGTCCGGGGGAGATACAGGATATTACTGGATGGATGGGGGGTCCGGGAAAGATACAGGATATTACTGGATGGATGGGGGGTCCGGGGGAGATACAGGATATTACTGGATGGATGGGGGTCCGGGGGAGATAAAGGATATTACTGGATGGATGGAGGGTCCGGGGGAGATACAGGATATTACTGGATGGATGGGGGTCCGGGGGAGATACAGGATATTACTGGATGGATGGGGGGTCCGGGGGAGATACAGGATATTACTGGATGGATGGGGGGTCCGGGAAAGATACAGGATATTACTGGATGGATGGAGGGTCCGGGGGAGATACAGGATATTACTGGATGGATGGAGGGTCCGGGGCAGATACAGGATGTCACTGGATGGATGGAGGGTCCGGGGGAGGTACAGGATATTACTGGATGGATGGGGGGTCCGGGGGAGATACAGGATATTACTGGATGGATGGGGGGTCCGGGGGAGATACAGGATGTCACTGGATGGATGGAGGGTCCGGGGGAGGTACAGGATATTACTGGATGGATGGGGGTCCGGGGGAGATACAGGATATTACTGGATGGATGGGGGGTCCGGGGGAGATACAGGATAGTACTGGATGGAGGGTCCGGGGGAGATACAGGATGTTACTGGATGGATGGGGGGTCCGGGGGAGATACAGGATATTACTGGATGGAGGGTCCGGGGGAGATACAGGATATTACTGGATGGATGGGGGGTCCGGGGGAGATACAGGATATTACTGGATGGATGGGGGGTCCGGGGGAGATACAGGATATTACTGGATGGATGGAGGGTCCGGGGGAGATACAGGATATTACTGGATGGATGGGGGGTCCGGGGGAGATACAGGATATTACTGGATGGATGGAGGGTCCGGGGGAGATACAGGATGTCACTGGATGGATGGGGGGTCCGGGGGAGATACAGGATGTCACTGGATGGATGGAGGGTCCGGGGGAGGTACAGGATATTACTGGATGGATGGGGGTCCGGGGGAGATACAGGATATTACTGGATGGATGGGGGGTCCGGGGGAGATACAGGATAGTACTGGATGGAGGGTCCGGGGGAGATACAGGATGTTACTGGATGGATGGGGGGTCCGGGGGAGATACAGGATATTACTGGATGGAGGGTCCGGGGGAGATACAGGATATTACTGGATGGATGGGGGGTCCGGCGGAGATACAGGATGTCACTGGATGGATGGGGGGTCCGGGGGAGATACAGGATATTACTGGATGGATGGGGGGTCCGGGGAAGATACAGGATATTACTGGATGGATGGAGGGTCCGGGGGAGATACAGGATATTACTGGATGGATGGAGGGTCCGGGGGAGATACAGGATATTACTGGATGGATGGAGGGTCCGGGGGAGATACAGGATATTACTGGATGGATGGAGGGTCCGGGGGAGATACAGGATGTCACTGGATGGATGGGGGGTCCGGGGGAGATACAGGATATTACTGGATGGATGGAGGGTCCGGGGGAGATACAGGATATTACTGGATGGATGGAGGGTCCGGGGGAGATACAGGATATTACTGGATGGATGGAGGGTCCGGGGGAGATACAGGATATTACTGGATGGATGGAGGGTCCGGGGGAGATATAGGATATTACTGGATGGATGGGGGGTCCGGGGGAGATACAGGATATTACTGGATGGATGGGGGGTCCGGGGGAGATACAGGATATTACTGGATGGATGGGGGTCCGGGGGAGATACAGGATATTACTGGATGGATGGAGGGTCCGGGGGAGATACAGGATGTCACTGGATGGATGGAGGGTCCGGGGGAGGTACAGGATATTACTGGATGGATGGGGGGTCCGGGGGAGATACAGGATATTACTGGATGGATGGGGGGTCCGGGGGAGATACAGGATATTACTGGATGGATGGGGGGTCCGGGAAAGATACAGGATATTACTGGATGGATGGGGGTCCGGGGGAGATACAGGATATTACTGGATGGATGGAGGGTCCGGGGGAGATACAGGATATTACTGGATGGATGGAGGGTCCGGGGGAGATACAGGATATTACTGGATGGATGGAGGGTCCGGGGGAGATACAGGAGGTCACTGGATGGATGGGGGGTCCGGGGGAGATACAGCATATTACTGGATGGATGGAGGGTCCTGGGGAGATACAGGATATTACTGGATGGATGGAGGGTCCGGGGGAGATACAGGATATTACTGGATGGATGGGGGGTCCGGGGGAGATACAGGATATTACTGGATGGATGGGGGGTCCGGGGGAGATACAGGATGTCACTGGATGGATGGGGGGTCCGGGGGAGATACAGGATATTACTGGATGGATGGGGGTCCGGGGGAGATACAGGATATTACTGGATGGATGGAGGGTCCGGGGGAGATACAGGATATTACTGGATGGATGGAGGGTCCGGGGGAGATACAGGATATTACTGGATGGATGGGGGGTCCGGGGGAGATACAGGATGTCACTGGAATGATCGGCCTCGTGTCTCTTGTGTTGTGCTCTGCACAGGATGCTGAATCTTATAATAGACCTTAGCAACCAATCAGAGCTCAGGTTTATTGTCCAGAGCAACCAGTCAAAGCTCAGCCTTCATTTCACCCAATCAGAGCTCCGCTTTCACTTTACCTCAGCAGTGTAAGACGTGACTGAGGCTGAGCACTCGTTCCTGTCAGACCTGTGAGAGGGACGCAGTGTGTCCGCCATGTACAATGTCTGCCGTGTACAGTGTGTCCGCCATGTACAATGTCTGCCGTGTACAGTGTGTCCGCCATGTACAATGTCTGCCGTGTACAGTGTGTCCGCCATGTACAATGTCTGCCGTGTACAGTGTGTCCGCCATGTACAATGTCTGCCGTGTACAGTGTGTCCGCCATGTACAATGTCTGCCGTGTACAGTGTGTCCGCCATGTACAATGTCTGCCGTGTACAGTGTGTCCGCCATGTACAATGTCTGCCGTGTACAGTGTGTCCGCCATGTACAATGTCTGCCGTGTACAGTGTGTCCGCCATGTACAATGTCTGCCGTGTACAGTGTGTCCGCCATGTACAATGTCTGCCGTGTACAGTGTGTCCGCCATGTACAATGTCTGCCGTGTACAATGTCTGCCGTGTACAGTGTGTCCGCCATGTACAATGTCCGCCATGTACAATGTCTGCCGTGTACAGTGTGTCCGCCATGTACAATGTCTGCCGTGTACAGTGTGTCCGCCATGTACAGTGTGTCCGCCATGTACAATGTCTGCCGTGTACAGTGTGTCCGCCATGTACAATGTCCGCCATGTACAATGTCTGCCGTGTACAGTGTGTCCGCCATGTACAATGTCTGCCGTGTACAGTGTGTCCGCCATGTACAATGTCTGCCGTGTACAGTGTGTCTGCCGTGTACAGTGTGTCCGCCGTGTACAATGTCTGCCGTGTACAGTGTGTCCGCCGTGTACAGTGTGTCCGTTATATACAGTGTGTCCGCCGTGTACAGTGTGTCCGTTATATACAGTGTGTCCGCTGTGTACAGTGTCCGCCGTGTACAGTGTGTCGCCGTGTACAGTGTGTCCGCCGTGTACAGTGTGTCGCCGTGTACAGTGTGTCGCCGTGTACAGTGTGTCGCCGTGTACAGTGTGTCGCCGTGTACAGTGTGTCGCCGTGTACAGTGTGTCGCCGTGTACAGTGTGTCCGCCGTGTACAG
Source organism: Anomaloglossus baeobatrachus (assembly GCF_048569485.1). Taxonomy (NCBI): domain Eukaryota; kingdom Metazoa; phylum Chordata; class Amphibia; order Anura; family Aromobatidae; genus Anomaloglossus; species Anomaloglossus baeobatrachus. Next base: position 212,760,156 of record NC_134362.1, read on the forward strand.
TGTGTCGCCGTGTACAGTGTGTCGCCGTGTACAGTGTGTCCGCCGTGTACAGTGTGTCGCCGTGTACAGTGTGTCGCCGTGTACAGTGTGTCCGCCGTGTACAGTGTGTCGCCGTGTACAGTGTGTCGCCGTGTACAGTGTGTCCGCCGTGTACAGTGTGTCCGCCGTGTACAGTGTGTCCGCCGTGTACAGTGTGTCCGCCGTGTACAGTGTGTCCGCCGTGTACAGTGTCCGCCGTGTACAGTGTGTCCGCCGTGTACAGTGTGTCCGCCGTGTACAGTGTCCGCCGTGTACAGTGTCCGCCGTGTACAGTGTCCGCCGTGTACAGTGTCCGCCGTGTACAGTGTCCGCCGTGTACAGTGTCCGCCATGTCTCCCTGTCACAGACAAGGGGCTCAGACACGTAATAAGCGGGAAACGTAAAGTGATGGATCCAGAGGACAATATTCAGTGATGACCAGAAGACTCGGGGTACGTCCCATTACCATAATTATAGAGGGTCGGGGGGATTCGGGGTGACATTACTATGTGTATAGAGGGTCGGGGGGATCGGGGTGACATTACTATGTGTATAGAGGGTCGGGGGGATTCGGGGTGACATTACTATGTGTATAGAGGGTCGGGGGGATCGCGGTGACATTACTATGTCTACAGAGGGTCGAGGGGATTCGGGGTGACATTACTATGTGTAATGAGGGTCGGGGGGATTCGGGGTGACATTACTATCTGTATAGAGGGTCGGGGGGGTCCGGGGTGACATTACTATGTCTACAGAGGGTCGGGGGGATTCGGGGTGACATTACTATGTGTATAGAGGGTCAGGGGGATTCGGGGTGACATTACTATGTGTATAGAGGGTCGGGGGGATTCGGGGTGACATTACTATGTGTATAGAGGGTCGGGGGGATTCGGGGTGACATTACTAGGTGTACAGAGGGTCGGGGGGATTCGGGGTGACATTACTATGTGTATAGAGGGTCGGGGGGATTCGGGGTGACATTACTAGGTGTACAGAGGGTCGGGGGGAATTGAGGTGACATTACTATGTGTATAGAGGGTCGGGGGGATTCGGGGTGACATTACTATGTGTATAGAGGGTCAGGGGGATTCGGGGTGACATTACTATGTGTATAGAGGGTCGGGGGGATTCGGGGTGACATTACTAGGTGTACAGAGGGTCGGGGGGAATTGAGGTGACATTACTATGTGTATAGAGGGTCGGGGGGATTCGGGGTGACATTACTATGTGTATAGAGGGTCAGGGGGATTCGGGGTGACATTACTATGTGTATAGAGGGTCGGGGGGATTCGGGGTGACATTACTATGTGTATAGAGGGTCGGGGGGAATTGAGGTGACATTACTATGTGTATAGAGGGTCGGGGGGATTCGGGGTGACATTACTAGGTGTACAGAGGGTCGGGGGGAATTGAGGTGACATTACTATCTGTATAGAGGGTCGGGGGGGTCCGGGGTGACATTACTATGTCTACAGAGGGTCGGGGGGATTCGGGGTGACATTACTATGTGTATAGAGGGTCAGGGGGATTCGGGGTGACATTACTAGGTGTACAGAGGGTCGGGGGGAATTGAGGTGACATTACTATGTGTATAGAGGGTCGGGGGGATTCGGGGTGACATTACTAGGTGTACAGAGGGTCGGGGGGAATTGAGGTGACATTACTATGTGTATAGAGGGTCGGGGGGATTCGGGGTGACATTACTATGTGTATAGAGGGTCAGGGGGATTCGGGGTGACATTACTATGTGTATAGAGGGTCGGGGGGATTCGGGGTGACATTACTATGTGTATAGAGGGTCGGGGGGATTCGGGGTGACATTACTAGGTGTACAGAGGGTCGGGGGGAATTGAGGTGACATTACTATGTGTACAGAGGGTCGGGGGGATTCGGGGTGACATTACTATGTGTATAGAGGGTCAGGGGGATTCGGGGTGACATTACTATGTGTATAGAGGGTCGGGGGGATTCGGGGTGACATTACTATGTGTATAGAGGGTCGGGGGGATTCGGGGTGACATTACTAGGTGTACAGAGGGTCGGGGGGAATTGAGGTGACATTACTATGTGTATAGAGGGTCGGGGGGATTCGGGGTGACATTACTATGTGTATAGAGGGTCACGGGGATTCGGGGTGACATTACTATGTGTATAGAGGGTCGGGGGGATTCGGGGTGACATTACTAGGTGTACAGAGGGTCGGGGGGAATTGAGGTGACATTACTATGTGTATAGAGGGTCGGGGGGATTCGGGGTGACATTACTATGTGTATAGAGGGTCGGGGGGATTCGGGGTGACATTACTAGGTGTACAGAGGGTCGGGGGGAATTTAGGTGACATTACTATGTGTATAGAGGGTCGGGGGGTCACAATGCTGTTCTGTAGCCGTTACCTTGGCAGCGATGACTGCTGGGGACATCCGGGGCCGGTACGGGTCCTCCATGTTGGGGTAGCCGGGGCCAAGCTCCGCCTCCCTCAGATGCTCCACGCGGTCCTTTCTGCGCTGCAGGCAGCTGGCGGGCGGCGTTTCATACGGACCAGACCGCGACCAGTCCTGCAGAAGGGGCGGCATTAGTACGGCTAGACATAGTGTGACCCGGTCAGCGGTCTCCATTCCCGGGACCCCCGCATGACACTCACGGAGGTGGGGGAGCTGCACTCGCTGACGGACTGGCACGTCTCGGAGGCTTCTGAAGACGCGGAGCTTGAAGATTTCTGCTGGAGGGAAGGAGATGTGAGCGGGGAAGGCGCGCTGCCCGTCACCGGCACGGACGGCTGCCCACGTACCTGGCTGGTCATATCCGAGGGCATCGGTGACGGCGGTTTCGAGTAGGGGGCTTCATGGGAACTGCATCCGGAGTCCTGGGAGGAGGCGCTCACCAGCCGCTGGGCTCCGCCTGTGGACTGCGGGAGGCTGCGATAGCGACACGCGGAACCCGGTGAGTGGGGGTGCGAGGCGGCGTGCCAGGAGGGGGCAGTTTTTGTACTGTAGTAAATGGTCAGAGCATCGATGGTGTAAGACACTGGGACACTGCTATGGACAGAACATCTATATCGCTCACATATACCGGGGCGTGGCGGGATCTAATGACGGGCTGTGGCGGGAAACTGGAGATGCTCGTCTCCGCACCGACGTCACCACTTACCTGCACATACTGGATTTACGAGAGCCGGAACTGCTCGGGGAGGAGGGGGGCGTCTGATAGGACCAGGCGTAGTCAGATCCCTTCAGATCCTTAATAACCTGAGAGAACAGAGAGTTATTGTGGAGGGGTCACTGCTGGAGAGATGGACAGAGCCGGTCAGGGGGCGCTGCAGACAATCGCAGAGAATGAAGGCAGCTATGACTGGCTGCAGCGCCACTTCCTGACACTTATTATATAGCAGAGCTGGCCAGAGGGCGCTGCAGACAATCACAGAGCATGAAGGCAGCTATGACTGGCTGCAGCGCCACTTCCTGACACTTATTATATAGCAGAGCCTGCCACGGGGCACTGCAGACAATCACAGAGCATGAAGGCAGCTATGACTGGCTGCAGCGCCACTTCCTGACACTTATTATATAGCAGAGCTGGCCAGGCGACGCTGCAGACAATCACAGAGCATGAAGGCAGCTATGACTGGCTGCAGCGCCACTTCCTGACACTTATCATAGAGCAGAGCTGGCCAGGGAACGCTGCAGACAATCACAGAGCATGAAGGCAGCTATGACTGGCTGCAGCGCCACTTCCTGACACTTATCATATAGCAGAGGCGGCCAGGGGGCGCTGCAGACAATCACAGAGCATGAAGGCAGCTATGACTGGCTGCAGCGCCACTTCCTGACACTTATCGTATAGCAGAGGCGGCCAAAGGGCGCTGCAGACAATCACAGAGCATGAAGGCAGCTATGACTGGCTGCAGCGCCACTTCCTGACACTTATTATATAGCAGAGCCTGCCACGGGACGCTGCAGACAATCACAGAGCATGAAGGCAGCTATGACTGGCTGCAGCGCCACTTCCTGACACTTATCGTATAGCAGAGGCGGCCAAAGGGCGCTGCAGACAATCACAGAGCATGAAGGCAGCTATGACTGGCTGCAGCGCCACTTCCTGACACTTATTATATAGCAGAGCTGGCCAGGGAACGCTGCAGACAATCACAGAGCATGAAGGCAGCTATGACTGGCTGCAGCGCCACTTCCTGACACTTATCATATAGCAGAGGCGGCCAAAGGGCGCTGCAGACAATCACAGAGCATGAAGGCAGCTATGACTGGCTGCAGCGCCACTTCCTGACACTTATCGTATAGCAGAGGCGGCCAAAGGGCGCTGCAGACAATCACAGAGCATGAAGGCAGCTATGACTGGCTGCAGCGCCACTTCCTGACACTTATTATATAGCAGAGCCTGCCACGGGACGCTGCAGACAATCACAGAGCATGAAGGCAGCTATGACTGGCTGCAGCGCCACTTCCTGACACTTATTATATAGCAAAGCTGGCCAGGCGACGCTGCAGACAATCACAGAGCATGAAGGCAGCTATCACAGGCTGCAGTGCCGCTTCCTGATACTTATATAGCAGAGCTGGCCAGGGGGCGCTGCAGACAATCACAAAGCATGAAGGCAGCTATCACTGGCTGCAGCGCCACTTCCTGACACTTATCATAGAGCAGAGCTGGCCAGGGAACGCTGCAGACAATCACAGAGCATGAAGGCAGCTATGACTGGCTGCAGCGCCACTTCCTGACACTTATCATATAGCAGAGGCGGCCAGGGGGCGCTGCAGACAATCACAGAGCATGAAGGCAGCTATGACTGGCTGCAGCGCCACTTCCTGACACTTATCATATAGCAGAGGCGGCCAAAGGGCGCTGCAGACAATCATAGAGCATGAAGGCAGCTATGACTGGCTGCAGCGCCACTTCCTGACACTTATTATATAGCAAAGCTGGCCAGGCGACGCTGCAGACAATCACAGAGCATGAAGGCAGCTATCACAGGCTGCAGTGCCGCTTCCTGATACTTATATAGCAGAGCTGGCCAGGGGGCGCTGCAGACAATCACAGAGCATGAAGGCAGCTATGACTGGCTGCAGCGCCATTTCCTGACACTTATCAGGAAGAGGCGGCCAGGGGACGCTGCCGACAATCACAAAGCATGAAGGCAGCTATGACTGGCTGCAGCGCCACTTCCTGACACTTATCATAGAGCAGACCTGGCCAGGGAACGCTGCAGACAATCACAGAGCATGAAGGCAGCTATGACTGGCTGCAGCGCCATTTCCTGACACTTATCATATAGCAGAGCTGGCCAGGGGGCGCTGCAGACAATCACAGAGGATGAAGGCAGCTATGACTGGCTGCAGCGCCATTTCCTGACACTTATCATATAGCAGAGCTGGCCAGGGGGCGCTGCAGACAATCACAGAGGATGAAGGCAGCCATGACTGGCTGCAGCGCCACTTCCTGACACATCATATAGCAGAGCCTGCCAGGAGGCCATATCTTCTGGATACATGAGGGGCCTGCACAGTCGCTGCCGTCCATTACACAAGGCCTCTGCTTGCTGGCAGTGAATGAGGACGTCTCAGAGCTGAGGGTTTGGTACAGGTGCACTCACAGTCACTGACAGCAAGGAGGAATGTACACAGTAACATGGCAGCCAATCAGAGCACGGCTTCCACTTCTTGCATTGCTCTGATTGGCTGCTCTGAGCAGACGTTATTGTAGCACAGCTCTGCATGGGGCCGGTATTCATTACAGCAAACGCCTCAGCCGAGTGAGGAGGCGTGCTTTACATGGGACTGCCTGCCGTGTCTGGTGGGGTCAGACCTGTTCGCTGGCTGCAGGCAGCTTATGAGGTTCATCACTCAGCAGCATCAGGTCATCGATTATCGCCTGCAGGTGCGTCACCTCCCCCAGCATGTGAATCTCACCATTCTGAAAAACACCAGGCCGCATATTATCATGTGATCTGCTCCCTCACCGTCATGTGATGCAAGCCCCGTGTCATGTGGTAATTCAGGGTCATGTGATGCAAGCCCCGTGTCATGTGGTAATTCAGGGTCATGTGATGTAAGCCCCGTGTCATGTGGTAATTCAGGGTCATGTGATGCAAGCCCCGTGTCATGTGGTAATTCAGGGTCATGTGATGTAAGCCCCGTGTCATGTGGTAATTCAGGGTCATGTGATGCAAGCCCCGTGTCATGTGGTAATTCAGGGTCATGTGATGCAAGCCCCGTGTCATCTGGTAATTCAGGGTCATGTGATGCAAGCCCCGTGTCATGTGGTAATTCAGGGTCATGTGATGCAAGCCCCGTGTCATGTGGTAATTCAGGGTCATGTGATGTAAGCCCCGTGTCATGTGGTAATTCAGGGTCATGTGATGCAAGCCCCGTGTCATGTGGTAATTCAGGGTCATGTGATGCAAGCCCCGTGTCATGTGGTAATTCAGGGTCATGTGATGTAAGCCCCGTGTCATGTGGTAATTCAGGGTCATGTGATGCAAGCCCCGTGTCATGTGGTAATTCAGGGTCATGTGATGCAAGCCCCGTGTCATGTGGTAATTCAGGGTCATGTGATGCAAGCCCCGTGTCATGTGGTAATTCAGGGTCATGTGATGCAAGCCCCGTGTCATGTGGTAATTCAGGGTCATGTGATGCAAGCCCCGTGTCATGTGGTAATTCAGGGTCATGTGATGCATCCCCGTGTCATGTGGTAATTCAGGGTCATGTGATGCAAGCCCCGTGTCATGTGGTAATTCAGGGTCATGTGATGCAAGCCCCGTGTCATGTGGTAATTCAGGGTCATGTGATGCAAGCCCCGTGTCATGTGGTAATTCAGGGTCATGTGATGCAAGCCCCGTGTCATGTGGTAATTCAGGGTCATGTGATGTAAGCCCCGTGTCATGTGGTAATTCAGGGTCATGTGATGCAAGCCCCGTGTCATGTGGTAATTCAGGGTCATGTGATGCAAGCCCCGTGTCATGTGGTAATTCAGGGTCATGTGATGCAAGCCCCGTGTCATGTGGTAATTCAGGGTCATGTGATGCAAGCCCCGTGTCATGTGGTAATTCAGGGTCATGTGATGCAAGCCCCGTGTCATGTGGTAATTCAGGGTCATGTGATGTAAGCCCCGTGTCATGTGGTAATTCAGGGTCATGTGATGCAAGCCCCGTGTCATGTGGTAATTCAGGGTCATGTGATGCAAGCCCCGTGTCATGTGGTAATTCAGGGTCATGTGATGTAAGCCCCGTGTCATGTGGTAATTCAGGGTCATGTGATGCAAGCCCCGTGTCATGTGGTAATTCAGGGTCATGTGATGTAAGCCCCGTGTCATGTGGTAATTCAGGGTCATGTGATGCAAGCCCCGTGTCATGTGGTAATTCAGGGTCATGTGATGCAAGCCCCGTGTCATGTGGTAATTCAGGGTCATGTGATGTAAGCCCCGTGTCATGTGGTAATTCAGGGTCATGTGATGCAAGCCCCGTGTCATGTGGTAATTCAGGGTCATGTGATGCAAGCCCCGTGTCATGTGGTAATTCAGGGTCATGTGATGTAAGCCCCGTGTCATGTGGTAATTCAGGGTCATGTGATGCAAGCCCCGTGTCATGTGGTAATTCAGGGTCATGTGATGCAAGCCCCGTGTCATGTGGTAATTCAGGGTCATGTGATGTAAGCCCCGTGTCATGTGGTAATTCAGGGTCATGTGATGCAAGCCCCGTGTCATGTGGTAATTCAGGGTCATGTGATGCAAGCCCCGTGTCATGTGGTAATTCAGGGTCATGTGATGTAAGCCCCGTGTCATGTGGTAATTCAGGGTCATGTGATGCAAGCCCCGTGTCATCTGGTAATTCAGGGTCATGTGATGTAAGCCCCGTGTCATGTGGTAATTCAGGGTCATGTGATGCAAGCCCCGTGTCATGTGGTAATTCAGGGTCATGTGATGCAAGCCCCGTGTCATGTGGTAATTCAGGGTCATGTGATGTAAGCCCCGTGTCATGTGGTAATTCAGGGTCATGTGATGCAAGCCCCGTGTCATCTGGTAATTCAGGGTCATGTGATGCAAGCCCCGTGTCATGTGGTAATTCAGGGTCATGTGATGCAAGCCCCGTGTCATGTAAGATGTTAATTCAGTGTCGTGTGATCTGGTGCCTCAGTGTCGTGTGATCTGGTACATTAGTGTCGTGTGATCTGGTGCCTCAGTGTCGTGTGATCTGGTGCCTCAGTGTCGTGTGATCTGGTGCCTCAGTGTCGTGTGATCTGGTGCCTCAGTGTCGTGTGATCTGGTACCTCAGTGTCGTGTGATCTGGTACCTCAGTGTCGTGTGATCTGGTACCTCAGTGTCGTGTGGTCTGGTGCCTCCGTGTCGTGTGGTCTGGTGCCTCCGTGTCGTGTGATCTGGTACCTCAGTGTCGTGTTGTCTGGTGCCTCCGTGTCGTGTGATCTGGTGCCTCAGTGTCGTGTGATCTGGTGCCTCAGTGTCGTGTGATCTGGTGCCTCAGTGTCGTGTGATCTGCTACCTCAGTGTCGTGTGATCTGGTGCCTCCGTGTCGTGTGATCTGGTGCCTCAGTGTCGTGTGATCTGGTACCTCAGTGTCATGTTGTCTGGTGCCTCAGTGTCGTATGATCTGGTGCCTCAGTGTCGTGTGATCTGGTACCTCAGTGTCGTGTGTTCTGGTACCTCCGTGTCGTGTGATCTGGTGCCTCCGTGTCGTGTGATCTGGTACATCAGTGTCGTGTGATCTGGTACATCAGTGTCGTGTGATCTGGTACCTCCGTGTCGTGTGATCTGGTACCTCAGTGTCGTGTGATCTGGTACCTCAGTGTTGTTGTCTGGTGCCTCAGTGTCGTGTAATCTGGTGCCTCCGTGTCGTGTGATCTGGTGCCTCCGTGTCGTGTGATCTGGTGCCTCCGTGTCGTGTGATCTGGTGCCTCCGTGTCGTGTGATCTGGTGCCTCCGTGTCGTGTGATCTGGTGCCTCAGTGTCGTGTGATCTGGTGCCTCAGTGTCATGTTGTCTGGTGCCTCAGTGTCGTGTGTTCTGGTGCCTCCGTGTCGTGTGATCTGGTGCCTCCGTGTCGTGTGATCTGGTGCCTCCGTGTCGTGTGATGTGGTACATCAGTGTCGTGTGATCTGGTACATCAGTGTCGTGTGATCTGGTACCTCAGTGTCGTGTGATCTGGTACCTCAGTGTCGTGTGATCTGGTACCTCAGTGTCGTGTGATCTGGTACCTCAGTGTCGTGTGATCTGGCACCTCAGTGTCGTGTGATCTGGTACCTCAGTGTCTTGTGATCTGGTACCTCAGTGTCGTGTGATCTGGTACCTCAGTGTCGTGTGATCTGGTACCTCAGTGTCGTGTGATCTGGTACCTCAGTGTCTTGTGATCTGGTACCTCAGTGTCTTGTGATCTGGTACCTCAGTGTCGTGTGATCTGGTACCTCAGTGTCTTGTGATCTGGTACCTCAGTGTCGTGTGATCTGGTGCATATCGCATCTATCATGTGATTGTGCTCACCACCACTGGCTGCAGCAGCGTGATGAAGGTGCAGAAGCGGCCGCGCTCCTCGATCAGTGCCCTGCGCACCGCCTGCTTCTCTGTCTCTTCCAGCAGTAGGTACATGTCATTTACGTCTTGCAGAGCGTGGTCCAGCTGTGGCTGCAGATCGCCTTTACCTGCAGAACAGAGACACTGAGTGACAGGATGATAAAACGCTCCCTGCCACCAGTGGGGTGGATCAGGACAATACCACCGACAGGTGCCACCGCAGCAGCATAGTGCAGGACCTGCTAAGTTTATGAGCTTTGAAAAATGTCCTCTACAAGTTGCGTAAAATGTATGAACATGTAGGAGCTGCTGTGCAGACTTTAACGTCTGCAGCATAGACTTTCTTTGTGCAGAATTCATTGCGCCCTTCACTCTTGCAAAACATAGAAGAGAAATTATCAACAAAACCCACATTACATGTGCAGTGGAAATACTGCAAACACAAAGTGGAAAATCCACAACGTGTGCAACTGACAGCACTCGTTACAAAGGCCGAATCATCCATCCACTGAGCAAGACCCCCCGATCTGTGGTTTCCCTTAGACATCTCTACTTCTATGAAGCCCCTCCTTAAGAAATCAACTTCCCTGAAAACCCTACCTAAGAGATCCCCTTTCTTGAGAGATGAACTTTTCTGAAGCTCCTCCCTGAGAGATACACCTCTGTGAACTGAAGCCCCTCCCTGAGAGATCCACATCTTTGAACTGAAGGCCCTCCCTGAGAGATCCACATCTGTGAACTGAAGGCCCTCCCTGAGAGGTCCAACTCTGTAAACTGAAGGCCCTCCATGAGAGATCCACATCTGTGAACTGAAGGCCCTCCCTGAGAGGTCCACCTCTGAGAACTGAAGGCCCTCCCTGAGAGGTCCACCTCTGAGAACTGAAGGCCCTCCCTGAGAGATCCACGTCTGTGAACTGAAGGCCCTCCCTGGGAGATACAAATCTGTGGACTGAATGCCCTCCCTGAGAGATCCACATCTGTGAACTGAAGGCCCTCCCTGAGAGGTCCAACTCTGTAAACTGAAGGCCCTCCCTGAAAGATCCAAATCTGTGAACTGAAGGCCCTCCATGAGAGATCCACATCTGTGGACTGAATGCCCTCCCTGAGACATCCACATCTGTGAACTGAAGGCTCTCCCTGAGAGGTCCACCTCTATGAACTGAAGGCCCTTACTGAGAGATCCACCTCTGTAAACTGAAGGCCCTCCCTGAGAGATCCAAATCTGTGAACTGAAGGGCCTCCATGAGAGATCCACATCTGTGAACTGAAGGCCCTCCATGAGAGATCCACATCTGTGAACTGAAGGCCCTCCCTGAGAGATCCACATCTGTGAACTGAAGGCCCTTCCTGAGAGGTACACGTCTGTGAACTGAAGGCCCTCCCTGAGATGTACACGTCTGTGAACTGAAGGCCCTCCCTGAGAGGTACACGTCTGTGAACTGAAGGCCCTCCCTGAGAGGTACACGTCTGTGAACTGAAGGCCCTCCCTGAGAGGTACACGTCTGTGAACTGAAGGCCGTCCCTGAGAGGTACACGTCTGTGAACTGAAGGCCCTCCCTGAGAGGTACACGTCTGTGAACTGAAGGCTCTCCCTGAGAGGTCCACATCTGTGAACTGAAGGCCCTCCCTGAGAGGTACACGTCTGTGAACTGAAGGCTCTCCCTGAGAGGTCAACATCTGTGAACTGAAGGCCCTCCATGAGAGGTCCACCTCTGTGAACTGAAGGCTCTCCCTGAGAGGTCCACATCTGTGAACTGAAGGCCATCCCTGAGAGGTCCACCTCTGTGAACTGAAGGCCCTCCCTGAGAGGTCCACCTCTGTGAACTGAAGGCCCACCTCTGTGAACTGAAGGTTCTCCCTGAGAGGTCCACATCTGTGAACTGAAGGCCCTCCCTGAGAGGTCCACCTCTGTGAACTGAAGGCCCTCCCTGAGAGGTCCACCTCTGTGAACTGAAGGCCCTCCCTGAGAGATCCAAATCTATGAACTGAAGGCCCTCCATGAGAGATCCACATCTGTGAACTGAAGGCCCTCCCTGAGAGGTCCACCTCTGAGAACTGAAGGCCCTCCCTGAGAGGTCCACCTCTGAGAACTGAAGGCCCTCCCTGAGAGATCCACGTCTGTGAACTGAAGACCCTCCCTGAGAGGTCCACCTCTGTGAACTGAAGGCACTCCGTGAGAGATCCACATCTGTGAACTGAAGGCCCTCCCTGAGAGATGCACATCTGTGAACTGAAGGCCCTCCCTGAGAGATCCACATCTGTGAACTGAAGGCCGTTCCTGAGAGATCCACCTCTGTGAACTGAAGGCTCTCCCTGAGAGGTCTACATCTGTGAACTGAAGGCCCTCCCTGAGAGGTACACGTCTGTGAACTGAAGGCCCTCCCTGAGAGATCCACCTCTGTGAACTGAAGGCCCTCCCTGAGAGATCCACCTCTGTGAACTGAAGGCCCTCCCTGAGAGATCCACCTCTGTGAACTGAAGGCCCTTCCTGAGAGATCCACCTCTGTGAACTGAAGGCCCTTCCTGAGAGATCCACCTCTGAACTGAAGGCTCTCCCTGAGAGGTCCACAACTGTGAACTGAAGGCCCTCCGTGAGAGGTACACGTCTGTGAACTGAAGGCCCTCCCTGAGAGGTACACGTCTGTGAACTGAAGGCCCTCCCTGAGAGATCCACGTCTGTGAACTGAAGACCCTCCCTGAGAGATCCACCTCTGTGAACTGAAGACCCTCCCTGAGAGATCCACCTCTGTGAACTGAAGGCCCTCCATGAGAGGTCCACCTCTGTGAACTGAAGGCCCTCCCTGAGAGATCCACCTCTGTGAAGTGAAGGCTCTCCCTGAGAGATCCACCTCTGTGAACTGAAGGCCCTTCCTGAGAGATCCACCACTGTGAACTGAAGGCACTCCCTGAGAGATCTACCTCTGTGAACTGAAGGCCCTTCCTGAGAGATCCACCTCTGTGAACTGAAGGCTCTCCCTGAGAGATCCATCTCTGTGAACTGAAGGCCCTCCCTGAGAGATCCACATCTGTGAACTTGAAGGTCCTCCCTGAGAGGTCTACCTCTGTGAACTGAAGGCCCTCCGTGAGAGATCCACATCTGTGAACTGAAGGCTCTCCCTGAGAGATCCACCTCTGTGAACTGAAGGCCCTTCCTGAGAGATCCACCACTGTGAACTGAAGGCACTCCCTGAGAGATCCACCTCTGTGAACTGAAGGCCCTTCCTGAGAGATCCACCTCTGTGAACTGAAGGCTCTCCCTCAGAGATCCATCTCTGTGAACTGAAGGCCCTCCCTGAGAGATCCATCTCTGTGAACTGAAGGCCCTCCCTGAGAGATCCACATCTGTGAACTGAAGGCCCTCCATGAGAGATCCACATCTGTGGACTGAATGCCCTCCCTGAGACATCCACATCTGTGAACTGAAGGCTCTCCCTGAGAGGTCCACCTCTATGAACTGAAGGCCCTCCGTGAGAGATCCACCTCTGTGAACTGAAGGCCCTCCCTGAGAGATCCACCTCTGTGAACTGAAGGCCCTCCCTGAGAGATCCACATCTGTGAACTGAAGGCCCTCCATGAGAGGTCCACCTGTGTGAACTGAAGGCCCTCCCTGAGAGATCCACAGCTGTGAACGGAAGGCCCTCCCTGAGAGGTCCACATCTGTGAACTGAAGGCCCTCCCTGAGAGATCCACATCTGTGAACTGAAGGCCCTCCCTGAGAGATCCACATCTGTGAACTGAAGGCCCTCCCTGAGAGATCCACCTCTGTGAACTGAAGGCCCTCCCTGAGAGATCCACCTCTGTGAACTGAAGGCCCTCCCTGAGAGATCCACATCTGTGAACTGAAGGCCCTCCATGAGAGGTCCACCTGTGTGAACTGAAGGCCCTCCCTGAGAGATCCACAGCTGTGAACGGAAGGCCCTCCCTGAGAGATCCACAGCTGTGAACTGAAGGCTCTCCCTGAGAGATCCACCTGTATGAACTGAAGGCCCTCCCTGAGAGGTCCACCTCTAAAGCCTCCCAAGACTTGTTTCCCTTCTAACTCTGCGCTCAGCAGACTATGATCCTTTGTATCTGTTGTAGATCAGATCCAGTGCAGAAGATGAGTGTAGCTAACCAGTGACTGCCCACCCCCACCCTATGTCATTTATGTCCCCCTGCATCCAGGTCCAGAGGATTTCACTTACCTAAAACTTCTACAGGAGGGAGTGGAAGGCAATGCAAGAGAAAAGTAAAGGAAGGTTATTGAGAAACAGGCATGCAAGAAGAGGTCACCTAATCCCCACACTGCACCACTAACTACACACTAAATATTGGTGGTGTCTGATGGTGGTCGTAGTGATGATGAGGGTATTGGTGGTGGAAGTGATCAAGATGAGGATAGTGATAACGATGGTGTTGCTGGTGTTTGATGGTGGTACTGATACTTGGGTTGTACTTACCTTTCCGAGCTTTCTTCTGAAGCTTCAATGTATCAGATGATTTCTTCTTAATCTCGTGGCGTGCTCGCTTGTATTCTGTGAGGAAAACCAGAGTGCAGTGTTTGTTATTTTTGGGTTTCAGCATTAGGCTGTGCTGCCTGACAAGCGATAACAGCTCCAATTGACTGCACTCTACAGGCACCTGTGCAAATGATGCATCTGTGATGTGTGAGGGCACTGTGCAGGTGATGTATTGATGTGTGAGGGCACTGTGGAGGTGATGTATCTGTGGTGTGTGAGGGCACTGTGGAGGTGATGTATCTGTGGTGTGTGAGGGCACTGTGCAGGTGATGTATTGGTGATGTGTGAGGGCACTGTGGAGGTGATGTATCTGTGGTGTGTGAGGGCACTGTGGAGGTGATGTATCTGTGGTGTGTGAGGGCACTGTGCAGGTGATGTATTGGTGATGTGTGAGGGCACTGTGGAGGTGATGTATCTGTGGTGTGTGAGGGCACTGTGGAGGTGATGTATCTGTGGTGTGTGAGGGCACTGTGCAGGTGATGTATTGGTGATGTGTGAGGGCACTGTGGAGGTGATGTATCTGTGGTGTGTGAGGGCACTGTGCAGGTGATGTATTGGTGATGTGTGAGGGCACTGTGCAGGTGATGTATGAGGGCACTGTGGAGGTGTTGTATCTGTGGTGTGTGAGGGCACTGTGCAGGTGATGTATTGGTGATGTGTGAGGGCACTGTGGAGGTGATGTATCTGTGGTGTGTGAGGGCACTGTGGAGGTGATGTATCGGTGATGTGTGAGGGCCCTATGGAGGTGATTTATTGGTGATGTGTGAGGGCACTGTGGAGGTGATGTATCTGTGGTGTGTGAGGGCACTGTGGAGGTGATGTATCTGTGGTGTGTGAGGGCACTGTAGAGGTGATGTATCTGTGATGTGTGAGGGCACTGTGCAGGTGATGTATTGATGTGTGAGGGCACTGTGGAGGTGATGTATTGATGTCTGAGGGCACTGTGCAAGTGATGTATTGATGTGTGAGGGCACTGTGGAGGTGATGTATGAGGGCACTATGGAGGTGTTGTATCTGTGGTGTGTGAGGGCACTGTGCAGGTGATGTATTGGTGATGTGTGAGGGCACTGTGGAGGTGATGTATCTGTGGTGTGTGAGGGCACTGTGGAGGTGATGTATCGGTGATGTGTGAGGGCACTGTGGAGGTGATGTATCGGTGATGTGTGAGGGCACTGTAGAGCTGATGTATCTGTGGTGTGTGAGGGCACTGTGGAGGTGATGTATCTGTGGTGTGTGAGGGCACTGTGGAGGTGATGTATCTGTGGTGTGTGAGGGCACTGTGGAGGTGATGTATCTGTGGTGTGTGAGGGCACTGTGGAGGTGATGTATTGGTGATGTGTGAGGGCACTGTGGAGGTGATGTATCGGTGATGTGTGAGGACACTGTAGAGGTGATGTATCTGTGGTGTGTGAGGGCACTGTGGAGGTGATGTATCTGTGGTGTGTGAGGGCACTGTGGAGGTGATGTATCTGTGGTGTGTGAGGGCACTGTGGAGGTGATGTATCTGTGGTGTGTGAGGGCACTGTGGAGGTGATGTATCGGTGATGTGTGAGGGCCCTATGGAGGTGATTTATTGGTGATGTGTGAGGGCACTGTGGAGGTGATGTATCTGTGGTGTGTGAGGGCACTGTGGAGGTGATGTATCTGTGGTGTGTGAGGGCACTGTGGAGGTGATGTATCTGTGGTGTGTGAGGGCACTGTGGAGGTGATGTATCTGTGGTGTGTGAGGGCACTGTGGAGGTGATGTATCGGTGATGTGTGAGGGCACTGTAGAGGTGATGTATCGGTGATGTGTGAGGGCCCTATGGAGGTGATTTATTGGTGATGTGTGAGGGCACTGTGGAGGTGATGTATCTGTAGTGTGTGAGGGCACTGTGGAGGTGATGTATCTGTGGTGTGTGAGGGCACTGTGGAGGTGATGTATCTGTGGTGTGTGAGGGCACTGTGGAGGTGATGTATCTGCGGTGTGTGAGGGCACTGTGGAGGTGATGTATCTGTGGTGTGTGAGGGCACTGTGGAGGTGATATGTATCTGTGGTGTGTGAGGGCACTGTGGAGGTGATATGTATCTGTGGTGTGTGAGGGCACTGTGGAGGTGATGTATCGGTGATGTGTGAGGGCCCTATGGAGGTGATTTATTGGTGATGTGTGAGGGCACTGTGGAGGTGATGTATCTGTAGTGTGTGAGGGCACTGTGGAGGTGATGTATCTGTAGTGTGTGAGGGCACTGTGGAGGTGATGTATCTGTGGTGTGTGAGGGCACTGTGGAGGTGATGTATCGGTGATGTGTGAGGGCACTGTGGAGGTGATGTATCGGTGATGTGTGAGGGTGTGGAGGTCACCTGAGCTATAGTATGTTTGTTTAAACGTAATAAGAATATCTGTGTATATAAATAATCAAAATGTAGATGTAGTTGTATAATTATCTGTCTGTCTATGTAGCCATCGCACAGACCTATAGTATAATTCAAAGTTGTATAGTCATGAAGGGGTTAACCAAAGATAATAAAGCCAAAATGTGAAGCTACAAACTCTGATCAGTAGTGTCCACACAGAAAGAATGTTTTAATGAACAGATGTATTGTACAATATGCTGGGAGAAATAGGGGAGGGACACTCCCATAAACTCTGTGTATCATTTTCAAGGCCGAAGGTGCCTTCTGTAACAATTAAGTTTCCTTCAATATATAACAAGCTCAGTTGGTATCGCTGACTCAAGGAGAGAGCATGTTGTCTGTGTGTTCTTTGTCTTATATATATTGATATATATTGGCACTGATATACAGCTAATACGGCACCGTCTCCGGATATCCCAAATGAAGACTCCATTAGCAGTCTTCAACGCAAATTCCTCCCTTGACAAGGGCACTGTCGAGGTGATGTATTGGTGATGTGTGAGGGCACTGTGGAAGTGATGTATCGGTGATGTGTGAGGGCACTGTGGAGGTGATTTATTGGTGTTGTGTGAGGGCACTGTGGAGGTGATGTAGCTGATGTGTGAGGGCACTGTGCAGGTGATGTATCTGTGGTGTGTGAGGGCACTGTGGAGGTGATGTATCTGTGGTGTGTGAGGGCACTGTAGAGGTGATGTATCTGTGATGTGTGAGGGCACTGTGCAGGTGATGTATTGATGTGTGAGGGCACTGTGGAGGTGATGTATTGATGTCTGAGGGCACTGTGCAAGTGATGTATTGATGTGTGAGGGCACTGTGGAGGTGATGTATGAGGGCACTATGGAGGTGTTGTATCTGTGGTGTGTGAGGGCACTGTGCAGGTGATGTATTGGTGATGTGTGAGGGCACTGTGGAGGTGATGTATCTGTGGTGTGTGAGGGCACTGTGGAGGTGATGTATCGGTGGTGTGTGAGGGCACTGTGGAGGTGATGTATCTGTGGTGTGTGAGGGCACTGTGGAGGTGATGTATCGGTGATGTGTGAGGGCCCTATGGAGGTGATTTATTGGTGATGTGTGAGGGCACTGTGGAGGTGATGTATCGGTGATGTGTGAGGACACTGTAGAGGTGATGTATCTGTGGTGTGTGAGGGCACTGTGGAGGTGATGTATCTGTGGTGTGTGAGGGCACTGTGGAGGTGATGTATCTGTGGTGTGTGAGGGCACTGTGGAGGTGATGTATCTGTGGTGTGTGAGGGCACTGTGGAGGTGATGTATCGGTGATGTGTGAGGGCCCTATGGAGGTGATTTATCGGTGATGTGTGAGGGCACTGTGGAGGTGATGTATCTGTGGTGTGTGAGGGCACTGTGGAGGTGATGTATCTGTGGTGTGTGAGGGCACTGTGGAGGTGATGTATCTGTGGTGTGTGAGGGCACTGTGGAGGTGATGTATCTGTGGTGTGTGAGGGCACTGTGGAGGTGATGTATCGGTGATGTGTGAGGGCACTGTAGAGGTGATGTATCGGTGATGTGTGAGGGCCCTATGGAGGTGATTTATTGGTGATGTGTGAGGGCACTGTGGAGGTGATGTATCTGTAGTGTGTGAGGGCACTGTGGAGGTGATGTATCTGTGGTGTGTGAGGGCACTGTGGAGGTGATGTATCTGTGGTGTGTGAGGGCACTGTGGAGGTGATGTATCTGCGGTGTGTGAGGGCACTGTGGAGGTGATGTATCTGTGGTGTGTGAGGGCACTGTGGAGGTGATATGTATCTGTGGTGTGTGAGGCCACTGTGGAGGTGATATGTATCTGTGGTGTGTGAGGGCACTGTGGAGGTGATGTATCGGTGATGTGTGAGGGCCCTATGGAGGTGATTTATTGGTGATGTGTGAGGGCACTGTGGAGGTGATGTATCTGTAGTGTGTGAGGGCACTGTGGAGGTGATGTATCTGTAGTGTGTGAGGGCACTGTGGAGGTGATGTATCGGTGATGTGTGAGGGCACTGTGGAGGTGATGTATCGGTGATGTGTGAGGGTGTGGAGGTCACCTGAGCTATAGTATGTTTGTTTAAACGTAATAAGAATATCTGTGTATATAAATAATCAAAATGTAGATGTAGTTGTATAATTATCTGTCTGTCTATGTAGCCATCGCACAGACCTATAGTATAATTCAAAGTTGTATAGTCATGAAGGGGTTAACCAAAGATAATAAAGCCAAAATGTGAAGCTACAAACTCTGATCAGTAGTGTCCACACAGAAAGAATGTTTTAATGAACAGATGTATTGTACAATATGCTGGGAGAAATAGGGGAGGGACACTCCCATAAACTCTGTGTATCATTTTCAAGGCCGAAGGTGCCTTCTGTAACAATTAAGTTTCCTTCAATATATAACAAGCTCAGTTGGTATCGCTGACTCAAGGAGAGAGCATGTTGTCTGTGTGTTCTTTGTCTTATATATATTGATATATATTGGCACTGATATACAGCTAATACGGCACCGTCTCCGGATATCCCAAATGAAGACTCCATTAGCAGTCTTCAACGCAAATTCCTCCCTTGACAAGGGCACTGTCGAGGTGATGTATTGGTGATGTGTGAGGGCACTGTGGAAGTGATGTATCGGTGATGTGTGAGGGCACTGTGGAGGTGATTTATTGGTGTTGTGTGAGGGCACTGTGGAGGTGATGTAGCTGATGTGTGAGGGCACTGTGCAGGTGATGTATCTGTGGTGTGTGAGGGCACTGTGGAGGTGATGTATCTGTGGTGTGTGAGGGCACTGTAGAGGTGATGTATCTGTGATGTGTGAGGGCACTGTGCAGGTGATGTATTGATGTGTGAGGGCACTGTGGAGGTGATGTATTGATGTCTGAGGGCACTGTGCAAGTGATGTATTGATGTGTGAGGGCACTGTGGAGGTGATGTATGAGGGCACTATGGAGGTGTTGTATCTGTGGTGTGTGAGGGCACTGTGCAGGTGATGTATTGGTGATGTGTGAGGGCACTGTGGAGGTGATGTATCTGTGGTGTGTGAGGGCACTGTGGAGGTGATGTATCGGTGGTGTGTGAGGGCACTGTGGAGGTGATGTATCTGTGGTGTGTGAGGGCACTGTGGAGGTGATGTATCGGTGATGTGTGAGGGCCCTATGGAGGTGATTTATTGGTGATGTGTGAGGGCACTGTGGAGGTGATGTATCGGTGATGTGTGAGGACACTGTAGAGGTGATGTATCTGTGGTGTGTGAGGGCACTGTGGAGGTGATGTATCTGTGGTGTGTGAGGGCACTGTGGAGGTGATGTATCTGTGGTGTGTGAGGGCACTGTGGAGGTGATGTATCTGTGGTGTGTGAGGGCACTGTGGAGGTGATGTATCGGTGATGTGTGAGGGCCCTATGGAGGTGATTTATTGGTGATGTGTGAGGGCACTGTGGAGGTGATGTATCTGTGGTGTGTGAGGGCACTGTGGAGGTGATGTATCTGTGGTGTGTGAGGGCACTGTGGAGGTGATGTATCTGTGGTGTGTGAGGGCACTGTGGAGGTGATGTATCTGTGGTGTGTGAGGGCACTGTGGAGGTGATGTATCGGTGATGTGTGAGGGCACTGTAGAGGTGATGTATCGGTGATGTGTGAGGGCCCTATGGAGGTGATTTATTGGTGATGTGTGAGGGCACTGTGGAGGTGATGTATCTGTAGTGTGTGAGGGCACTGTGGAGGTGATGTATCTGTGGTGTGTGAGGGCACTGTGGAGGTGATGTATCTGTGGTGTGTGAGGGCACTGTGGAGGTGATGTATCTGCGGTGTGTGAGGGCACTGTGGAGGTGATGTATCTGTGGTGTGTGAGGGCACTGTGGAGGTGATATGTATCTGTGGTGTGTGAGGCCACTGTGGAGGTGATATGTATCTGTGGTGTGTGAGGGCACTGTGGAGGTGATGTATCGGTGATGTGTGAGGGCCCTATGGAGGTGATTTATTGGTGATGTGTGAGGGCACTGTGGAGGTGATGTATCTGTAGTGTGTGAGGGCACTGTGGAGGTGATGTATCTGTAGTGTGTGAGGGCACTGTGGAGGTGATGTATCTGTGGTGTGTGAGGGCACTGTGGAGGTGATGTATCGGTGATGTGTGAGGGCACTGTGGAGGTGATGTATCGGTGATGTGTGAGGGTGTGGAGGTCACCTGAGCTATAGTATGTTTGTTTAAACGTAATAAGAATATCTGTGTATATAAATAATCAAAATGTAGATGTAGTTGTATAATTATCTGTCTGTCTATGTAGCCATCGCACAGACCTATAGTATAATTCAAAGTTGTATAGTCATGAAGGGGTTAACCAAAGATAATAAAGCCAAAATGTGAAGCTACAAACTCTGATCAGTAGTGTCCACACAGAAAGAATGTTTTAATGAACAGATGTATTGTACAATATGCTGGGAGAAATAGGGGAGGGACACTCCCATAAACTCTGTGTATCATTTTCAAGGCCGAAGGTGCCTTCTGTAACAATTAAGTTTCCTTCAATATATAACAAGCTCAGTTGGTATCGCTGACTCAAGGAGAGAGCATGTTGTCTGTGTGTTCTTTGTCTTATATATATTGATATATATTGGCACTGATATACAGCTAATACGGCACCGTCTCCGGATATCCCAAATGAAGACTCCATTAGCAGTCTTCAACGCAAATTCCTCCCTTGACAAGGGCACTGTCGAGGTGATGTATTGGTGATGTGTGAGGGCACTGTGGAAGTGATGTATCGGTGATGTGTGAGGGCACTGTGAAGGTGATTTATTGGTGTTGTGTGAGGGCACTGTGGAGGTGATGTAGCTGATGTGTAAGGGCACTGTGGAGGTGATGTATCGGTGATGTGTGAGGGCACTGTGGAGGTGATGTATCTGTGGTGTGTGAGGGCACTGTAGAGGTGATGTATCTGTGATGTGTGAGGGCACTGTGCAGGTGATGTATTGATGTGTGAGGGCACTGTGGAGGTGATGTATTGATGTCTGAGGGCACTGTGCAAGTGATGTATTGATGTGTGAGGGCACTGTGGAGGTGATGTATCGGTGATGTCTAGTGGGCACTGTGCAGGTGATGTATTGGTGAGGTGTGAGGGCACTGTGGAGGTGATGTATTGGTGAGGTGTGAGGGCACTGTCGAGGTGATGTATTGGTGATGTGTGAGGGCACTGTGGAGGTGATGCATCGGTGATGTGTGAGGGCACTGTGGAGGTGATGTATCTGTAGTGTGTGAGGGCACTGTGGAGGTGATGTATCTGTAGTGTGTGAGGGCACTGTGGAGGTGATGTATTGGTGATGTGTGAGGGCACTGTGGAGGTGATGTAGCTGATGTGTGAGGGCACTGTGGAGGTGATGTATTGGTGATGTGTGAGGGCACTGTGGAGGTGATGTATTGGTGATGTGTGAGGGCACTGTGGAGGTGATGTATTAGTGATGTGTGAGGGCACTGTGGAGGTGATTTATTGGTGATGTGTGAGGGCACTGTGCAGGTGATGTATTGGTGAGGTGTGAGGGCACTGTGGAGGTGATGTATTGGTGAGGTGTGAGGGCACTGTCGAGGTGATGTATTGGTGATGTGTGAGGGCACTGTGGAGGTGATGCATCGGTGATGTGTGAGGGCACTGTGGAGGTGATGTATCTGTAGTGTGTGAGGGCACTGTGGAGGTGATGTATCTGTAGTGTGTGAGGGCACTGTGGAGGTGATGTATTGGTGATGTGTGAGGGCACTGTGGAGGTGATGTATTAGTGATGTGTGAGAGCACTGTGGAGGTGATGTATCGGTGATGTCTAGTGGGTACTGTGCAGGTTCTTCTCACCTCGTGCGTGCTCCTTGTCCAGTGCATTTGCAGTTTTCTTCCAGTCTTCGATCCTCTCCTGTAGAGGAGTTATTAAACTCTCCATAAGGGCACTGCAGAGAGAAAACCAAGACCTACAGGCCTCCTCGAGATGGGGAAGAGCGGCACTGACAGGGACCACAGTGGAAGGGGATAAGAGCGGCACTGACAGGCACCACAGTGGAGGGGGATAAGAGCGGCACTGACAGGCACCACAGTGGAGGGGGATAAGAGCGGCACTGACAGGCACCACAGTGGAGGGGGATAAGAGCGGCACTGACAGGGACAACAGTGGAGGGGGATAAGAGCGGCACCGACAGTGACCACCACAGTGGAGGGGGATGAGAGCGTCACTGACAGGGACCAGAGTGGAGCGGGATAAGAGTGGCACTGACAGTGACCACAGTGGAAGGGGTTAAGAGAGGCACTGACAGGGACCACAGTGGAGGGGGATAAGAGCGGCACTGACAGGGACCACAGTGGAGGGGGATAAGAGCGGCACTGACAGGGACCACAGTGGAGGGGGATAAGAGCGGCACTGACAGGGACCACAGTGGAGGGGGATAAGAGCGGCACTGACAGGGACCACAGTGGAGGGGGATAAGAGCGGCACTGACAGGGACCACAGTGGAGGGGGATAAGAGCGGCACTGACAGGGACCACAGTGGAGGGGGATAAGAGCGGCACTGACAGGGACCACAGTGGAGGGGGATAAGAGCGGCACTGACAGGGACCACAGTGAAGGGGGATAAGAGCGGCACTGACAGGGACCACAGTGGAGGGGGATGAGAGCGGCACTGACAGGGACCACAGGGGAGGGGGATGAGAGCGGCACTGACAGGGACCACAGTGGAGGGGGATAAGAGCGGCACTGACAGGGACCACAGTGGAGGGGGATAAGAGCGGCACTGACAGGGACCAAAGTGGAGGGGGATAAGAGCGGCACTGACAGGGACCACAGTGGAGGGGGATAAGAGCGGCACTGACAGGGACCACAGTGGAGGGGGATAAGAGCGGCACTGACAGGGACCACAGTGGAGGGGGATGAGAGCGGCACTGACAGGGACCACAGGGGAGGGGGATAAGAGCGGCACTGACAGGGACCACAGTGGAGGGGGATAAGAGCGGCACTGACAGGGACCACAGTGGAGGGGGATAAGAGCGGCACTGCCAGGGACCACAGTGGAGGGGGATAAGAGCGGCACTACCAGGGACCACAGTGGAGGGGGATAAGAGCGGCACTGACAGGGACCACAGGGGAGGGGGATAAGAGCGGCACTGACAGGGACCACAGTGGAGGGGGATAAGAGCGGCACTGACAGGGACCACAGTGGAGGGGGATAAGAGCGGCACTGCCAGGGACCACAGCTGAGATGAGGGGAATGTTTGGTGTAAGGTTAATCAGATACAATGGAAGGAACTGAGTCTCAGCAGGTGAGGGATATCTGTCTACAGAGCTGCACTGGAGACGGCTCTGCAACCTATGCTCTGCCCGAGGACCTCTCCACCTCATGTCTCCTTGGGGCACCTCCTCTCTCTTTCTCAAGACCCCTCCTTGCTCATCCTCTTTCCCTCGATTGGTCCTCAATTTTCTTCTTTTCCCTAAGGAGCCTGCTTTTCTCTTCCCTGGAGCCCTTCCTCTCCTTCTCTCTCTCCCTGGGGCCCTTCCTTCTTATCCATCTCCTGGGGCTCCTCCTCTCTTCCCTGGGACTCCTCCTTCTTATCCATCTCTTGGGGCCCCTCATCTCTCCTTCTCTCTTCCCTGGGGCCCCTCCTTCTTAACCATCTCCTGGGGCCCCTCTTTCTTATCTATTTCCTGGGCCCCCTCCTCTCTTCCCTGGGGCCCCTCCTTATCTATTTCCTGAGGCCCCTCCTCTCTCTACCCTGGGGCCCCTCCTCTCTCCTTCTCTCTACCCTGGGGCCCCTCCTTCTTAACCATCTCCTGGGGCCCCTCCTCTCTTCCCTGGGGCCCCTCCTTCTTATCTATTTCCTGGGGCCCCTCCTTCTTATCTATTTCCTGAGGCCCCTCCTCTATCTACCCTGGGGCCCCTCCTCTATCTACCCTGGGGCCCCTCCTTCTTATCATTTTTGGACCCCTCTTCCTCTCTTCTCCCCAGGATCTTTCGTCCTTCTCCTCTTTCCCTCCTTCTTTTTGCTCTCTCATCATTGGTGGTGAGTGGCGCCTCCCCTGCGGTTCTTACTTGGTGAAGTATCTGAGCTTGCTCTCAATGCTCCGGTGGCGCATACACATGCGGGTGAGGGCCGATCCGATGTCACGTGTGGCTCCTGTAACACAACATGTCAGTCACAGAAAGTCTCTGTAGAATACATGATAAGAGGGTCAGGAGCGGCGGCTCACCCCGGGTGTTGGTCGCCATATCTGCTACTTTCTGAAAAGCATCAAGAAAGGCAACAGCAGCCAGCACGGTGGTCCTAGGGAGACAGAGAAGGCCAGCATGAGGGGCAACGCTGCATAACGAGTGGCACACACACACGTACACCAGTATATTACATACATCATTTTATTGCTGTATTATAGCGGTATTATGTGGGTGTTGTATTACAGCTGTATTTGGAGGGTGTTGTATTATAGCAGTATTATGTGGGTGTTGTATTACAGCTGTATTTGGAGGGTGTTGTATTATAGCGGTATTATGCTGTTGTTGTATTATGTGGATGCCATACTACTTCTGTATTATGTGGACACTGTTTTACAGTGGTATTATGTAGGTGCTGTATTATAGCGGTATTAAGTGCGTGTTGTATTATGTGGGTGCTATATTACACTAATGAGCAAAAGGGTAACAATGATTTGAGCTTTTGACTTTCCGGCTCCATACCTCACCATCCACTACAGAATTGAGCATGAGATGACCTTCATACTATAGACAATCATTTTGGTGTCACGCTAGGTACATGGAAGTACTCAGCATATGGTGAAAGGGAGACCCTGTGTTTAAGGAAGGGGGAGATGGTGACCCCTGACCAAGCCTACCGCTGAGCCCTGGGTGCCCTGATCACCCTAGACAGGTCCCGCACCTATGCGCTGAACTGGATACCTTACCCTAGGCTGACCCTGACGTGGGCCCTAGGTAGGGAGCGGATGGGATGAGCACTTAGTCAACCCCACTAAGCTCCAAAGAAGACACAGGGATAACAAACAAGGGAAGAAAACAACAACTTCTCCAGATGCCGAAGAGGAACTGCAACAACCACCAGGTTACACCCGATGAATGCAAGCCGACTGGTTGCACTGAAGACTTGTTAAGGGTAGAGGACTCCTCACCAGCACTGAGTATGGGGAAATGAGGGTGTGACGACATGGGAATATATTCTGAGCATGAAGCCATATTCCTATAGCCGCCATCTTGTCAAGCTTCAATCAGTGTGCTAATCCCCTGTGATATGGAAATTAGCTGAGCTGTGAACACAAAAGGAAAGGAAGACCCCCTTCTGTGACACTGTGGTGGAAGTTTGTATCTACTTAGCAAGCTTGGAAGTATCCAGACAGCCAGGCTCCAGTAGAATATGGTTAATATTTTGTGCGCCGTGCTTCCTAAAAGTGTGGCAAGCATAAAAATGGTGTCTCAGCATGCGGACAATGCTAGCACATATTTTATATGGAAGTGGGGCCTTGGGAAGTACCACAAACGTGATATAGGCCAGTGGGGAACCAGCAGACCAGCCATGCGTCCTACCATTTTGAAGCTAAAATCATAACTGTCACAATGAGAGCATTGGCGTCCGCCTACGACGTTCCCAGGCAAAGTTATGGCCAATATTCCCTTTTGGGATATTATTTTGACTCCAGCCAGGAGTGGAGCAGTGCTCCCTCTGAGGTCACTAAGGTAGGAGGGGACAGGGATTGAGCCAAGTTGATAACCTCAGTGCAGCCATTTTTTAGCTGTTCTTTGCCAGGGGTCATGTGTGGATACACCTGTGGGAAAGTTCCTGGAATCTTGGTCTACAGCGCCCCCCTGTGGCCAGACGCACAAGGTAACTGCTTGAACTGTATGCCTGTTTGTAAACCATGTTTTATTTGTAAATGTACTCTGACCTATGTATATCCTGTAAATTCCATATTGTATATATTGTAGTATCTAGTGTGCCTTAGGCTGATTAAAATATATAATTAATCTTGGGCTGTTCTGTTATCTCGATCCTGAATCCCCCGTCTGTGTGCTCGGCTAATAGTCACCGTAAATCGGTTGGTGGCAGCGAGTTTGTGCCAAGGATTATTGTGGGGCGGCCAGTGAGATTTGGGGAGGTTTTTATATAATCCGTCCGCTGAGGTCGGGGGAATATATACCCTACTCTCACCGGGAGCTCTTCAATCATCGGCATAGTAGAATAGCTGCCTCCTTGCTTATTGTCGGGCAATTCCATAATTGGCCTGAGTATAAGAGGGGCGCTAGAGAGCGCGTCACGTGCTCTGTCTGTCGGACGGACGGGTGGTAGAAAGGAAGGACGTAATTCCCGCTTCCTATACCCCCCTTTCGTGACATATTCCTGACAGAGAATATATAAAGACATCAAGGAAGTGCTGATGAAAGGGTGAGGAACCTGGCACCAAACAGTCCCCATCAACTGTCGTCCCTGACCAGTATACACCAACACTGGGAACGTGGATAAGAGACCTGACCAGTATACATCAACACTGGGAATGTGGAGAAGAGACCTGACCAGTATACACCAACACTGGCAACATGGAGAAGAGACGTGACCAGTATACACCAACACTGGGAATGTGAAGAAGAGACCTGACCAGTATACACCAACACTGGGAACGTGGAGAAGAGACCTGACCAGTATACACCAACACTGGGAACGTGGAGAAGACACCTGACCAGTATACACCAACACTGGGAACGTGGAGAAGAGACCTGACCAGTATACATCAACACTGGGAACATGGAGAAGAGACCTGACCAGTATACACCAACACTGGGAACATGGAGAAGAGACCTGACCAGTATACATCAACACTGGGAACATGGAGAAGAGACCTGACCAGTATACACCAACACTGGGAACGTGGAGAAGAGACCTGACCAGTATACACCAACACTGGGAACATGGAGAAGAGACCTGACCAGTATACATCAACACTGGGAACATGGAGAAGAGACCTGACCAGTATACACCAACACTGGGAACATGGAGAAGAGACCTGACCAGTATACACCAACACTGGGAACATGGAGAAGAGACCTGACCAGTATACACCAACACTGGCAACATGGAGAAGAGACCTGACCAGTATACACCAACCCTGGGAACATGGAGAAGAGACCTGACCAGTATACACCAACCCTGGGAACATGGAGAAGAGACCAGACCAGTATACACCAACACTGGGAACGTGGAGAAGAGACATGACCAGTATACACCAACACTGGGAACGTGGAGAAGAGACCTGACCAGTATACACCAACACTGGGAACATGGAGAAGAGACCTGACCAGTATACACCAACACTGGGAACATGGAGAAGACACCTGACCAGTATACACCAACACTGGGAACGTGGAGAAGAGACCTGACCAGTATACACCAACACTGGGAACGTGGAGAAGAGACCTGACCAGTATACACCAACACTGGGAACGTGGAGAAGAGACCTGACCAGTATACACCAACACTGGGAACGTGGAGAAGAGACCTGACCAGTATACACCAACACTGGGAACGTGGAGAAGACACCTGACCAGTATACACCAACACTGGGAACGTGGAGAAGAGACCTGACCAGTATACACCAACACTGGGAACGTGGAGAAGAGACCTGACCAGTGTACACCAACACTGGGAACGTGGAGAAGAGACCTGACCAGTATACACCAACACTGGGAACGTGGAGAAGAGACCTGACCAGTATACACCAACACTGGGAACGTGGAGAAGACACCTGACCAGTATACACCAACACTGGGAACGTGGAGAAGAGACCTGACCAGTATACACCAACACTGGGAACGTGGAGAAGAGACCTGACCAGTATACACCAACACTGGGAACGTGGAGAAGAGACCTGACCAGTATACTCCAACACTGGGAACATGGAGAAGAGACCTGACCAGTATACACCAACACTGGGAACATGGAGAAGAGACCCGACCAGTATACACCAACACTGGGAACGTGGAGAAGAGACCTGACCAGTATACTCCAACACTGGGAACAAGGAGAAGAGACCTGACCAGTATACACCAACACTGGGAACATGGAGAAGAGACCTGACCAGTATACACCAACACTGGGAACATGGAGAAGAGACCAGACCAGTATACACCAACACTGGGAACATGGAGAACAGACCTGACCAGTATACACCAACACTGGGAACATGGAGAAGAGACCTGACCAGTATACACCAACACTGGGAACGTGGAGAAGAGACCTGACCAGTATACTCCAACACTGGGAACATGGAGAAGAGACCTGACCAGTATACACCAACACTGGGAACGTGTAGAAGAGAACTGACCAGTATACACCAACACTGGGAACATGGAGAAGAGACCTGACCAGTATACACCAACACTGGGAACATGGAGAAGAGACCTGACCAGTATACTCCAACACTGGGAACATGGAGAAGAGACCTGACCAGTATACACCAACACTGGGAACATGGAGAAGAGACCTGACCAGTATACACCAACACTGGGAACGTGGAGAAGAGACCTGACCAGTATACACCAACACTGGGAACGTGGAGAAGAGACCTAGGATTAGATTTTGGTGGAGACATGCTGGTGTCTGAGCCTAGAAGGATTCAGGAGGGGCGAAGCCAAAAGGTGGATTTACAACATGCTAACAAAACAGTAACAATGCAGTGACTGACGAGAATCTGCTGAATATCTGCAGTCGCATTATGTATGAGAAGCCGAGATGATTGTCTGTAAGATGAAGACGTCTCACCGCAGAGCAGAGGACGGAGAGATCTGGAGCCGGAGAGTCACAAAATCAGAACATTGTTACCCTTGGGCTCATCAGTGTATATACAGTGCTGGCCAAAAGTATTGGCACCCCTGCAATTCTGTCAGAGAATACTCAGTTTCTTCTTGAAAATGATTGCAATCACAAATTCTTTGGTATTATTATCTTCATTTATTTTTCTTGCAATGAAAAAACACAAAAGAGAATGAAACAAAAATCAAATCATTGATCATTTCACACAAAACTCCAAAAATGGGCCAGACAAAAGTATTGGCACCCTTAGCCAACTTGGTTGCACAACCTTTGGCCAAAATAACTGCGCACAACCGCTTCTGGTCCCATCAATGAGTTTCTTACAATGCTCTGCTGGAATTTTAGACCATTCTTCTTTGGCAAACTGCTCCAGGTCCCTGAGATGTGAAGGGGGCCTTCTCCAAACTGCCATTGTGAGATCTCTCCACAGGTCTTCTATGGGGTTCAGGTCTGGACTCATTGCTGGCCACTTTAGTGGTCTCTAGTGCTTTCTCTCAAACCATTTTCTAGTGCTTTTTGAAGTGTGTTTTGGGTCATTGTCCTGCTGGAAGACCCAGGACCTCTGAGGGAGACCCAGCTTTCTCACACTGGGCCCTACATTATGCTGCAAAATGTGTTGGTAGTCATCAGACTTCATAATGCCATGCACACGGGCAAGCAGTCCAGTGCCAGAGGCAGCAAAGCCACCCCAGAAGATCAGGGAACCTCCACCATGTTTGACTGTAGGGACCGTGTTCTTTTCTTTGAACGCCTCTTTTTTTTTCCTGTAAACTCTATGTTGATGGCTTTTCCCAAAAAGCTCTACTTTTGTCTCATCTGACCAGAGAACATCCTTCCAAAACGTTTTAGGCTTTCTCAGGTAAGTTTTGGCAAACTCCAGCCTGGCTTTTTTATGTCTCGGGGTAAGGAGTGGGGTCTTCCTGGGTATCCTACCATACAGTCCCTTTTCATTCAGATGCCGATGGATAGTACGGGTGACACTGTCGTACCCTCGGACTGCAGGGCAGCTTGGACTTGTTTGGATGTTAGTCGAGGTTCTTTATCCACCATCCGCACAATCTTGCGATGAAATCTCGTCAATTTTTCTTTTCCTTCCACATCTAGGGAGGTTACCACAGTGCCAGGGGCTTTACACTTCTTGATGACACTGCGCACCATAGACACAGGAACGTTCAGGTCTTTGGAGATGGACTTGTAGCCTTGAGATTGCTCATGCTTCCTCACAATTTGGGTTCTCAAGTCCTCAGACAGTTCTTTGGTCTTCTTTCTTTTCTCCGGGCTCAATGTGGTGCACACAAGGACACAGGACAGAGGCTGAGGCAACTTTACTCCATGTCAACTGCTGCAAGTGTGATTTATTATTGCCAGCACCTGTTAGGTGCCACAGGTAAGTTACAGGCGCTGTTATTACACAAATTACAGAAGCAGCACAGGATTATTCACACAGCGCCAATACTTTTATCCACCCCCTTTTTATGTTTGGTGTGGAATTATATCCAATTTGGCTTCATGACAATTTTTTTATTTTTTTCATTGAAGACAAATTAAATGAAGATAATAAATAATACCAAAAAAATGTGATTGCAATCATTTCCAGGAAGAAACTGAGTATTATCCGACAGAATTGCAGGGGTGCCAATACTTTTGGCCAGCACTGTAGGTGCTGCATTATGGGGGCCTGTATTCAGGGTGCACCCAGTTCAGTAGAAGGCTCGTGCCTGTGTACCACCTTTGCCAGTCACGGCCTGCGCTACATTTTGGGACTAACTTTGCTTCGTTTGTGAAGTAAAGTGGGAGGAATTCGTTGGCTGCGCCTCCAGCAAAGCTCCGCACAGACACAAGCAAGGACAGAGCGTGACCGCACTTACCTGAGCTGGGAGTGGAGTTTAGTGGCTTTAGTGCTGAAATCTTCCCAGATTGGATAAGAACTCTGCAGAAAGGAATCAAGAAAATGATTCAACACCACATAAATCACATACTACCACTATAACATAGTGAGTGCAGCTCTGCAGTGTAATACAGAAAAGTAATGTATGCACAGTGACTGCACCAGCAGAATAGTGAGTGCAGCTCTGGAGTATAATACAGGAGGTAACTCAGGATCAGTAATGTAATGTATGTACACAGTGACTGCACCAGCAGAATAGTGAGTGCAGCTCTGAAGTATAACACAGGATCAGTAATGTAATGTATGTACACAGTGACTGCACCAGCAGAATAGTGAGTGCAGCTCTGGAGTATAACACAGGATCAGTAATGGAATGTATGTACACAGTGACTGCACCAGCAGAATAGTGAGTGCAGCTCTGGAGTATAACACAGGATCAGTAATGTAATGTATATACACAGTGACTGGTGATTATGATGAGACGTTCTGGCTGTGCGCTGTGATTGGTTGGCTCACACACAGTATTTCCGATGCTTTGCATTGGATTGCGTCTCTAGTGGACGCCTTGGGTCCTGCACTCTGGTTACGTCTTTCAGCCTTAGCACTGTAGAATACATGTATATAAAGGGCAGCCTCAGTGCAGTATATACAGTGTGCGGTTGCAGTGATCGGACGTCCCGTGCGGTCCTCTGTGTCCGGTGCTGCCATACAGAGCAGATACATATGAACGCTCAGTGGCTTTCTGCTCCTGTTGCTGCTCGTGGCTTCCTGCAGCGCTCGGCTGATCCCACGTTCCATATACACTACTCACAAAACATTAGGGATATTGGGGTGAAATT
Organism: Anomaloglossus baeobatrachus; assembly: GCF_048569485.1. Lineage (NCBI taxonomy): Eukaryota > Metazoa > Chordata > Amphibia > Anura > Aromobatidae > Anomaloglossus > Anomaloglossus baeobatrachus. Next base: position 212,792,139 of record NC_134362.1, read on the forward strand.
TACAGAAAAAGTTCAAGCTACATTGATATTTTACCATGAATGTAGGGCATTTAAAGGGAACCAACCACAAATATAGGCAGTGTCATACTGGCACTCGGATGCTGTATCCAAGCACACCTGTGCTAGAAGGATCGGATGCTTGGTCGCTGAAATATCTTTAATCAACTTGGCAGAAATGTCCTGCACTTAGCTTGACGTGTGCATCGGTGCGGCCTTGTGGGTTGGGGTCTTTGTGGGTCGGGGTCTTTGTGGGTCGGGGTCTTTGTGGGTCGGGGTCTTTGTGGGTCGGGGTCTTCTGTGGATCGGGGTCTTCTGTGGGTCGGGGTCTTCTGTGGGTCGGGGTCTTTTGTGGGTCGGGGTCTTCTGTGGGTCGGGGTCTTCTGTGGGTCGGGGTCTTTGTGGGTTGGGTCTTCTGTGTTTGTTCCTCCTCCTGCGTCTTATAGGGCCGTTCTGTACTGACCACACTAACACCACCACCACCACCACAGGCTCGTCTGGTGACAGCAGCGGCTGATGCACAGCGCTCTCCCTCTCATCTCCACCATCGTTAGCGGCCATCATTTCTGCTCAGCGTGGATTGACTTTCATCAGTCACAAGCACTGAGGTCACTGATCCCTCGTCCAGCGTAGATGACGCCTGTGCCTGGTGGAGTGGTCGGGTAGCTTACAAGTTGTCTAGCCCACAGACCACATTGATGTAAACAGTTTCAATGGTCAGATGTGACACTTGGGGGCCTTTCACCAACCTTAAATATGCCTGGAGTTGTGTGGCATTCCTCATCTGGGCTTTTAAGAGCAGCATTCAGAATGAAGCGGTCAGAGAACGTCCACTTCTCTGCCTTTCTGTGACTCTTCCAGTCTCTCTGTATCTCTCAATGACCTGCTGTAACAGTGTGTCCCTCCCCCACCTGTGCTCATGGGGTAATAGTCTGTCTCTCCTTGACTGTCCTGTATGTACTCCTGGTGGGGGATTGTTTGATCTTCTCAGCATGGGACTTCTCCAATCCACAAATTGGTAAACAGAACAGAGCTAGAAGTCTAAAGTCCATTCATGTATCAAGTGTCTAGGTGGAGTTGGACTCTTCTGCCCACCTAAGGGGCTGATCCCAGGAGAGAAGAACAATGAGACCCATGTTAGGTCAGTTAGTTGGATCTCGGCTGGAGAAGGACTAGGATCTATAGCTGAGGCTGGATCCTAGTGCCTGTGTATGGACTGTTGCAGACTGGAGATCAGTGGCCACGTGGGATTGTGTTTTGTTGTTCCCCCTGTCTGACTCAAGGAACTCATATAAGGACCATTGCCATATTTTCCCTGGCGTTGGAATACCAGGCGGTGCCCCTGGATCTTTTGTTTTGTTGTGGACTCCTTGCAGACTTTAAGGATCTATATTTATGTTTGGTGCTTTATCTTTGTGGTTCCAATAAAGCCCTTTGGATTGTTCCTTGGCCTGGCGTCCCTTACTGCTCTGCCGCATACCCCGTCACACCTGCTGGTGACACTCTGTGATGCTCTAAGCTCAGTGGCCACTTCTCTGCCTCTCCCAGTCTCTCTGTATCTCTGAATTACCTGCTGGTGACACTCTGTGACGCTGTAAGCTCAGTGGCCACTTCTCTGCCTCTCCCAGTCTCTCTGTATCTCTGAATGACCTGCTGGTGACACTCTGTGACGCTGTAAGCTCAGTGGCCACTTCTCTGCCTTTCTGAGACGCTCTAAGCTCAGTGGCCACTTCTCTGCCTTTCTGTGACTCTTCCAGTCTCTCTGTATCTCTGAATGACCTGCTGGTGACACTCCGTGATGTTCTAAGCTCAGTGTCCTCTTCCATCTGAGAACATCCTGCTTGAAGCCTCACAATGGTGCGGTGCTGCTGATCAATTGTTAGGTGTCGTCTTGGCCTCATGATGTCAGAATGTGAACAGCACGATGAGGAGGACGGTTTAATACCAATTCTACCTGAACCCCCAAATCTATTGGGCGATTCATGAATCAAACACCTGTTGGGAATTTTGTCATTAAGCTCCTTGTTAGAGAACAGCAAGTTGTGAAAAAAGGACTGACGCATTGAACATTTGGACATGTTGTCACAATGACTTTGGGATAGCGGGGAACCAGGGCCCCTAAGCTGTTCCTCAAGCTAGGGGTCCTATGCTATCCCTATACTCAGGGATACCACTAATGGTAGGGATGTCTGAGTCTCCTTCCTGGCCCTGCTCCTGATCAGTCCTGATCTGATTCTCTCTCCCCCCCAGGGAGGGACAGGAGTGTAATGAAAGCCACAGATAAAGACAGACAAGGGAAAACCAAAACTCTGTCACACAGTGGCACACAGAGGATAAGACAATAAGAGGTTCAGGAGGAAAACAAGAGCAGGAAGGAAGCTACAAAACTACAGGGGTAAACTCCACAACTGCACCAAGCAAAAATGTCATCCAGCATAAATAGGAGAGCACATGTGATGTGATGGGCTTCCCCACAAATGTGATCAAAGGAACCTAGCAAGCAGAGCAGCAGAGATTAACTCTAGCCTGCCTATGAATCAGCACACAGCAGGTCGATGCCAGAGTCTGCCTGGGTTGATCCCAGATACTAGAGAAACTATTTGGCGGAGTGTCAGAATCTGCGATGTGAACAGAACCCGCTGCCGCCATGACAGTCGGCGAAGTTTGTGCAAAACTCTGTGTGACAGTAGCCCTCCCTCAAAGAGGGGTCTCTGGACCCTCAGGACCAGGTCTCTCAAGATGAAGACGATAGAAAGTCCTAACCAGCCGCTCAGCATGGATATCTGAGGCTGGTACCAAAGTCCTCTGCTCAGGACCAGAATCTCGCCAATCAACCAAATATTGTAAGGAACGGAGAACGAAACGAGAATCAATGATTTTGGACACCTGAAATGACCCATCGACTAGGACAGGAGGGGCAGGTAAGGGAAGAGGGGCTCCCGAACCCACATATTTCTTTAACAGAGATCTATGGATAACATTATGAATTGTGTAAGACTCTGGTAACGCCCGGCGAAAAGCAGACGGATTCATGACTGCTGTGATTTTGTACGGACCAATAAACAGAGGTCCTAACTTCAGTGAAGGTATTTTAAGCTTAATGTTTCTTGTAGACAACCACACGATCACCCATACACAGCTCCGGACCAGACACATCTACAGTCACCCATACACAGCTCCGGACCAGACACATCTACAGTCACCCATACACAGCTCCGGACCAGACACATCTACAGTCACCCATACACAGCTCCGGACCAGACACATCTACAGTCACCCATACACAGCTCCGGACCAGACACATCTACAGTCACCCATACACAGCTCCGGACCAGACACATCTACAGTCACCCATACACAGCTTCGGACAAGACACATCTACAGTCACCCATACACAGCTCCGGACCAGACACATCTACAGTCACCCATACACAGCTCCGGACCAGACACATCTACAGTCAGCCACACACAGGTCCGGACCAGACCCGTCTACAGTCAGCCCCACACAGGTCCGGACCAGACACGTCTACAGTCAGCCCCACACAGGTGCGGACCAGACTCGTCTACAGTCAGCCACACACAGGTGCGGACCAGACTCATCTACAGTCAGCCCCACACAGGTCCGGACCAGACTCGTCTACAGTCAGCCACACACAGGTCCGGACCAGGCACGTCTACAGTCACCCACACACAGGTCCGGACCAGACACGTCTACAGTCACCCACACACAGGTCCGGACTAGACCCATCTACAGTCAGCCCCACACAGGTCCGGACCAGACCCGTCTACAGTCAGCCACACACAGGTCCGGACCAGACCCATCTACAGTCAGCCCCACACAGGTCCGGACCAGACACGTCTACAGTCAGCCCCACACAGGTCCGGACCAGACCCGTCTACAGTCACCCACACACAGGTCCGGACCAGACCCATCTACAGTCAGCCCCACACAGGTCCGGACCAGACCCGTCTACAGTCAGCCACACACAGGTCCGGACCAGACCCATCTACAGTCAGCCCCACACAGGTCCGGACCAGGCACGTCTACAGTCAGCCCCACACAGCTCCGGACCAGACCCGTCTACAGTCAGCCACACACAGGTCCGGACCAGACTCATCTACAGTCAGCCCCACACAGCTCCGGACCAGACCCGTCTACAGTCAGCCACACACAGGTCCGGACCAGACCCATCTACAGTCAGCCCCACACAGGTCCGGACCAGACACGTCTACAGTCAGCCCCACACAGGTGCGGACCAGACTTGTCTACAGTCAGCCCCACACAGGTGCGGACCAGACTCGTCTACAGTCAGCCCCACACAGGTGCGGACCAGACTCGTCTACAGTCAGCCCCACACAGGTGCGGACCAGACTCGTCTACAGTCAGCCACACACAGCTCCGGACCAGGCACGTCTACAGTCACCCTCACACAGGTCCGGACCAGGCACACATCTACAGTCAGCCCCACACAGGTCCGGACCAGACACGTCTACAGTCACCCACACACAGGTCCGGACCAGACTCGTCTACAGTCAGCCACACACAGGTCCGGACCAGGCACGTCTACAGTCAGCCCCACACAGGTCCGGACCAGACCCGTCTACAGTCAGCCACACACAGGTCCGGACCAGGCACACGTCTACAGTCACCACACACAGGTCCGGACCAGGCACACGTCTACAGTCAGCCCCACACAGGTCCGGACCAGGCACACGTCTACAGTCAGCCCCACACAGGTCCGGACCAGACACGTCTACAGTCAGCCCCACACAGGTCCGGACCAGACACGTCTACAGTCACCCACACACAGGTCCGGACCAGGCACGTCTACAGTCACCCACACACAGGTCCGGACCAGACACGTCTACAGTCAGCCCCACACAGGTCCGGACCAGACACGTCTACAGTCAGCCCCACACAGGTATGGACCAGACACGTCTACAGTCAGCCCAATGCTTATACCTAGAGCCTATGTAGACGATTGTGCTGAGACCAATTGGTCCTCCCCAGGAACCCCTGAAGAGTGCCCCTCCTGAAAAGTACAGAACTGAGGATGTCGACCATAGACACACAAAAAAAAAAAAAAAAGGAGGATATCCCAGAAGATTAATGCTGGCAAATTCGATGAGAGGAAGGAACGAAGACCACTCTTCCTGCTTATCTGAAACAAAACATGTAAATACTGCTCCAAATTCAAAGTAACGCGTTCTGTTTGCCCATTGGTTTGAGGATGGACACCAACAAATGAGACAGTTTAACCCCTATTTGAGAGCAGAAAGCCTCCAAAAGTTGGCAGTAAACTGAACCACACCTCACAGACCAACATAGAATAAGCTATAGCTGGCATGGGTGGAAGAATTCAACCAGCATAAATAGGAGGGGAGCAGATGTGATTAGCCTTCCCACAACATGAGATCAAAGGAACCTAACAAGCCAACCGGCAGAGATTAACTCCTGCTAGCCTGCCTATGATTCAGCACACCAGAGAAACCCATCGGGTGAGGTGTCAGAATCTGCAATGTGAAGAGAGCTGCACGCCGCCATGACAGTCAGCGAAATTTGTGCAAAACTCGTGTGACACATGTGCATCTAAAAGTTTAGAGAAGGTCACAATAAGTTCTCCTGAAAAGGTCAGAGGGCACTGTAAGATCATCCTGAAGGTTCACCTGAAAGCCCGATAGCCCTAACGCTTTGTGAGTAGTGTAATTACATGTGGCTCTGTGACCGGCTGACAACCGCAACGGGATAGAACAGTCAATGATCACAAAGTACTGCACATCCTCAGAGCTGCGCAGAAGGAAGACGTGTGTGCGACGCTCCGGAGACTCGGCCTTCTTGCAGCTGCTGCAGAGCTCACGGAGGATTGTCTGCACAGACGAGACCACAAAATACCACACTGCTCCTGGTCAGAGACACAGAGCCGATATGTGGAGAAAGAAGCCACAGAAGATCGCGCCACAGAAGATCGCGCCGCTCCGTTCATCCTGATAGCTCAATACGGAGTGTGAGGATTGTGGCTCTAGAGCTCCGTGACTGAGATGACGAGACGTCGCCCTCACAACGAACTGCAAACTCAGCGCTCAGACTCCATCATCACATAACATCCGAACATATGTGCCCCCCGCCCGCCAACCCCGCCAGACGGAACATCCACGCGTCTAACTCCTCGCCTGCCAAGCAGCAGCGCCACACATGTCACATAGAAGAAATCCCGTCAATGGAAGCAAGGCCGGGAATTAACACTCACCATCCCTGCCACAACCAACTCCCAACGTCCCCAACTGATAGTATCCATATACAGCCCAACACAGGGGGAGTGGTACTGTGCAGTGTATATATATATACAGATACTGAGGATTACACCCAGTATACAGGACAGGAGAAGTGGTACTGTGCAGTGTATATATATATACAGATACTGAGGATACAGGACAGGAGAAGGATACACCCAGTATACAGGACAGGAGAAGTGGTACTGTGCAGTGTACATATACAGAATAATACAGACACTGAGGAATACACCCAGTATACAGGACAGGAGAAGTGGTACTGTGCAGTGTATATATACAGAATAATACAGATACGGAGGATTACACCCAGTATACAGGACAGGAGAAGTGGTACTGTGCAGTGTATATATACAGAATAATACAGATACTGAGGATTGCACCCAGTATACAGGACAGGAGAAGTGGTACTGTGCAGTGTATATATACAGAATAATACAGATACTGAGGATTACACCCAGTATACAGGACAGGAGAAGTGGTACTGTGCAGTGTATATATACAGAATAATACAAGTACTGAGGATTACACCCAGTATACAGGACAGGAGAAGAGGTACTGTGCAATGTATATATACAGAATAATACAGATACTGAGGATTACACCCAGTATACAGGACAGGAGAAGTGGTACTGTGCAGTGTATATATACAGAATAATACAGATACTGAGGATTACACCCAGTATACAGGACAGGAGAAGTGGTACTGTGCAGTGTATATATACAGAATAATACAAGTACTGAGGATTACACCCAGTATACAGGACAGGAGAAGAGGTACTGTGCAATGTATATATACAGAATAATACAGATACTGAGGATTACACCCAGTATACAGGACAGGAGAAGTGGTACTGTGCAGTGTATATATACAGAATAATACAGATACTGAAGATTACACCCAGTATACAGGACAGGAGAAGTGGTACTGTGCAGTGTGTATATATACAGAATAATACACATACTGAGGATTACACTCAGTATACAGGACAGGAGAAGTGGTACTGTGCAGTGTATATATACAGAATAATACAGGTACTGAGGATTACACCCAGTATACAGGACAGGAGGAGTGGTACTGTGCAGTGTATATATACAGAATAATACAGATACTGAGGAGTACACCCAGTATACAGGACAGGAGAAGTGGTACTGTGCAGTGTATATATACAGAATAATACAGACACTGAGGATTACACCCAGTATACAGGACAGGAGAAGTGGTACTGTGCAGTGTATATATACAGAATAATACAGATACTGAGGATTACACCCAGTATACAGGACAGGAGAAGTGGTACTGTGCAGTGTATATATACAGAATAATACAGATACTGAGGATTACACCCAGTATACAGGACAGGAGAAGTGGTACTGTGCAGTGTATATATACAGAATAATACAAGTACTGAAGATTACACCCAGTATACAGGACAGGAGAAGTGGTACTGTGCAGTGTGTATATATACAGAATAATACAGATACTGAGGATTACACCCAGTATACAGGACAGGAGAAGTGGTACTATGCAGTGTATATATACAGAATAATACACATACTGAGGATTACACTCAGTATACAGGACAGGAGAAGTGGTACTGTGCAGTGTATATATACAGAATAATACACATACTGAGGATTACACCCAGTATACAGGACAGGAGAAGTGGTACTGTGCAGTGTATATATACAGAATAATACAGACACTGAGGATTACACCCAGTATACAGGACAGGAGAAGTGGTACTGTGCAGTGTATATATACAGAATAATACACATACTGAGGATTACACCCAGTATACAGGACAGGAGAAGTGGTACTGTGCAGTGTATATATACAGAATAATACAGACACTGAGGATTACACCCAGTATACAGGACAGGAGAAGTGGTACTGTGCAGTGTATATATACAGAATAATACAGATACTGAGGATTACACCCAGTATACAGGACAGGAGGAGTGGTACTGTGCAGTGTATATATACAGAATAATACAGGTACTGAGGATTACACCCAGTATACAGGACAGGAGGAGTGGTACTGTGCAGTGTATATATACAGAATAATACAGATACTGAGGAGTACACCCAGTATACAGGACAGGAGAAGTGGTACTGTGCAGTGTATATATACAGAATAATACAGATACAGAGGATTACACCCAGTATACAGGACAGGAGAAGTGGTACTGTGCAGTGTATATATACAGAATAATACAGATACTGAGGATTACACCCAGTATACAGGACAGGAGGAGTGGTACTGTGCAGTGTATATATACAGAATAATACAGACACTGAGGATTACACCCAGTATACAGGACAGAAGGAGTGGTACTGTGCAGTGTATATATACAGAATAATACAGATACTGAGGCTTTCACCCAGTATACAGGACTGGAGAAGTGGTACTGTGCAGTGTATATATACAGAATAATATAGATACTGAGGATTGCACCCAATATACAGGACAGAGAAGTGGTACTGTGCAGTGTATATATACAGAATAATACAGATACTGAGGATTACACCCAGTATACAGGACAGGAGAAGTGGTACTGTGCAGTGTATATATACAGAATAATACAGGTACTGAGGATTACACCCAGTATACAGGACAGGAGAAGTGGTACTGTGCAGTGTATATATACAGAATAATACAGATACTGAGGAGTACACCCAGTATACAGAACAGGAGAAGTGGTACTGTGCAGTGTATATATACAGAATAATACAGATACTGAGGATTACACCCAGTATACAGGACAGGAGAAGTGGTACTGTGCAGTGTATATATACAGAATAATACAGGTACTGAGGATTAGACCCAGTATATAGGACAGGAGAAATGGCACTGTGCAGTGTATATATACAGAATAATACAGGTACTGAGGATTACACCCAGTATACAGGACAGGAGAAGTGGTACTGTGCAGTGTATATATACAGAATAATACAGGTACTGAGGATTAGACCCAGTATATAGGACAGGAGAAGTGGCACTGTGCAGTGTATATATACAGAATAATACAGATACTGAGGATTACACCCAGTATACAGGACAGGAGAAGTGGTTCTGTGCAGTGTATATATACAGAATAATACAGGTACTGAGGATTAGACCCAGTATATAGGACAGGAGAAGTGGCACTGTGCAGTGTATATATACAGAATAATACAGATACTGAGGATTATACCCAGTATACAGGACAGGAGAAGTGGTACTGTGCAGTGTATATATACAGAATAATACAGGTACTGAGGATTAGACCCAGTATATAGGACAGGAGAAGTGGCACTGTGCAGTGTATATATACAGAATAATACAGATACTGAGGATTATACCCAGTATACAGGACAGGAGAAGTGGTACTGTGCAGTGTATATATACAGAATAGTACAGACACTGAGGATTACACCCAGTATACAGGACAGGAGAAGTGGTACTGTGCAGTGTATATATACAGAATAATACAGATACTGAGGATTACACCCAGTATACAGGACAGGAGAAGTGGTACTGTGTAGTGCATATATACAGAATAATACAGATACTGAGGATTATACCCAGTATACAGGACAGGAGAAGTGGTACTGTGCAGTGTATATATATACAGAATAGTACAGACACTGAGGATTACACCCAGTATACAGGACAGGAGAAGTGGTACTGTGCAGTGTATATATACAGAATAATACAGACACTGAGGATTACACCCAGTATACAGGACAGGAGAAGTGGTACTGTGCAGTGTATATATACAGAATAATACAGATACTGAGGATTACACCCAGTATACAGGACGGGAGAAGTGGTACTGTGCAGTGTATATATACATAATAATACAGGTACTGAGGATTAAACCCAGTATACAGGACGGGAGAAGTGGTACTGTGCAGTGTATATATACAGAACACAGGTACTGAGGATTAGACCCAGTATAGAGGACAGAAGAAGTGGTACTGTGCAGTGTATATATACAGAATAATACAGATACTGAGGATTACACCCAGTAAACAGGACAGGAGAAGTGGTACTGTGCAGTGTATATATACAGAATAATACAGATACTGAGGAATACACCCAGTATACAGGACAGGAGAAGTGGTACTGTGCAGTGTATATATACAGAATAATACAGATACTGAGGATTACACCCAGTATACAGGACAGGAGAAGTGGTACTGTGCAGTGTATATATACATAATAATACAGATACTGAGGATTAAACCCAGTATACAGGACAGGAGAAGTGGTACTGTGCAGTGTATATACAGAATAATACAGGTACTGAGGATTACACCCAGTATACAGGACAGAACAAGTGGTACTGTGCAGTGTATATATACATAATAATCCAGGTACTGAGGATTACACCCAGTATACAGGACAGAAGTGGCACTGTGCAGTGTATATATACAGAATAATACAGATACTGAGGATTACACCCAGTATACAGGACAGGAGAAGTGGTACTGTGCAGTGTATATATACAGAATACAGGTACTGAGGATTAGACCCAGTATACAGGACAGAAGAAGTGGTACTGTGCAGTGTGTATATATACAGAATAATACAGATACTGAGGATTACACCCAGTAAACTGGACAGGAGAAGTGGTACTGTGCAGTGTATATATACAGAATAATACAGGTACTGAGGATTACACCCAGTATACAGGACAGGAGGAGTGGTACTGTGCAGTGTATATATACAGAATAATACAGGTACTGAGGATTAGACCCAGTATACAGGACAGAAGAAGTGGTACTGTGCAGTGTGTATATATACAGAATAATACAGATACTGAGGATTACACCCAGTATACAGGACAGGAGAAGTGGTACTGTGCAGTGTATATATACAGAATAATACAGGTACTGAGGATTACACCCAGTATACAGGACAGGAGGAGTGGTACTGTGCAGTGTATATATACAGAATAATACAGGTACTGAGGATTAGACCCAGTATATAGGACAGGAGAAGTGGCACTGTGCAGTGTATATATACAGAATAATACAGGTACTGAGGATTAGACCCAGTATACAGGACAGAAGAAGTGGTACTGTGCAGTGTATATATACAGAATAATACAGATACTGAGGATTACACCCAGTATACAGGACAGGAGAAGTGGTACTGTGCAGTGTATATACAGAATAATACAGGTACTGAGGATTACACCCAGTATACAGGACAGGAGAAGTGGCACTGTGCAGTGTATATATACAGAATAATACAGATACTGAGGATTACACCCAGTATACAGGACAGGAGAAGTGGTACTGTGCAGTGTATATATACAGAATACAGGTACTGAGGATTAGACCCAGTATACAGGACAGGAGAAGTGGTACTGTGCAGTGTATATATACAGAATAATACAGATACTGAGGATTACACCCAGTATACAGGACAGGAGAAGTGGTACTGTGCAGTGTATATATACACAATAATACAGATACTGAGGATTAAACCCAGTATACAGGACAGGAGAAGTGGTACTGTGCAGTGTATATACAGAATAATACAGGTACTGAGGATTACACCCAGTATACAGGACAGGAGAAGTGGCACTGTGCAGTGTATATATACAGAATAATACAGATACTGAGGATTACACCCAGTATACAGGACAGGAGAAGTGGTACTGTGCAGTGTATATATACAGAATACAGGTACTGAGGATTAGACCCAGTATACAGGACAGAAGAAGTGGTAATGTGCAGTGTATATATACAGAATAATACAGATACTGAGGATTACACCCAGTATACAGGACAGGAGAAGTGGTACTGTGCAGTGTATATATACAGAATAATACAGGTACTGAGGATTAGACCCAGTATACAGGACAGAAGAAGTGGTACTGTGCAGTGTATATACAGAATAATACAGGTACTGAGGATTACACCCAGTATACAGGACAGAACAAGTGGTACTGTGCAGTGTATATATACACAATAATACAGATACTGAGGATTAAACCCAGTATACAGGACAGGAGAAGTGGTACTGTGCAGTGTATATATACAGAATAATACAGATACTGAGGATTACACCCAGTATACAGGACAGGAGAAGTGGTACTGTGCAGTGTATATACAGAATAATACAGGTACTGAGGATTACACCCAGTATACAGGACAGGAGAAGTGGTACTGTGCAGTGTATATATACAGAATAATACAGATACTGAGGATTACACCCAGTATACAGGACAGGAGAAGTGGTACTGTGCAGTGTATATATACAGAATAATACAGATACTGAGGATTACACCCACTATACAGGACAGGAGAAGTGGTACTGTGCAGTGTATATATACAGAATAATACAGATACTGAGGATTACTCCCAGTATACAGGACAGAACAAGTGGTACTGTGCAGTGTATATATACATAATAATACAGGTACTGAGGATTACACCCAGTATACAGGACAGGAGAAGTGGCACTGAGCAGTGTATATATACAGAATAATACAGATACTGAGGATTACACCCAGTATACAGGACAGGAGAAGTGGTACTGTGCAGTGTATATATACAGAATACAGGTACTGAGGATTAGACCCAGTATACAGGACAGAAGAAGTGGTACTGTGCAGTGTATATATACAGAATAATACAGATACTGAGGATTACACCCAGTAAACAGGACAGGAGAAGTGGTACTGTGCAGTGTATATATACATAATAATACAGGTACTGAGGATTAGACCCAGTATACAGGACAGGAGAAGTGGCACTGTGCAGTGTATATATACAGACTAATACAGGTACTGAAGATTACACCCAGTATACAGAACAGGAGAAGTGGTACTGTGCAGTGTATATATACAGAATAATACAGGTACTGAGGATTACACCCAGTATACAGGACAGGAGAAGTGGCACTGTGCAGTGTATATATACAGAATAATACAGGTACTGAGGATTACACCCAGTATACAGGACAGGAGAAGTGGTACTGTGCAGTGTATATATACATAATAATACAGGTACTGAGGATTAGACCCAGTATACAGGACAGGAGAAGTGGCACTGTGCAGTGTATATATACAGACTAATACAGGTACTGAGGATTACACCCAGTATACAGGACAGGAGAAGTGGCACTGTGCAGTGTATATATACAGAATAATACAGATACTGAGGATTACACCCAGTATACAGGACAGGAGAAGTGGTATTGTGCAGTGTATATATACATAATAATACAGGTACTGAGGATTACACCCAGTATACAGGACAGGAGAAGTGGTATTGTGCAGTGTATATATACATAATAATACAGGTACTGAGGATTACACCCAGTATACAGGACAGGAGAAGTGGTATTGTGCAGTGTATATATACAGAATAATACAGGTACTGAGGATTACACCCAGTATACAGGACAGGAGAAGTGGTACTGTGCAGTGTATATATACAGAATAATACAGATACTGAGGATTACACCCAGTATACAGGACAGGAGAAGTGGTACTGTGCAGTGTATATATACAGAATAATACAGATACTGAGGATTACACCCAGTATACAGGACAGGAGGAGTGGTACTGTGCAGTGTATATATACAGAATAATACAGATATTGAGGATTACACCCAGTATACAGGACAGAAGAAGTGGTACTGTGCAGTGTATATATACAGAATAATACAGACACTGAGGAATACACCCAGTATACAGGACAGGAGAAGTGGTACTGTGCAGTGTATATATACAGAATAATACAGATACTGAGGATTACACCCAATATACAGGACAGGAGGAGTGGCACTGTGCAGTGTATATATACAGAATAATACAGACACTGAGGATTACACCCAGTATACAGGACAGGAGAAGTGGTATTGTGCAGTGTATATATACATAATAATACAGGTACTGAGGATTACACCCAGTATACAGGACAGGAGAAGTGGTACTGTGCAGTGTATATATACAGAATAATACAGATACTGAGGATTACACCCAGTATACAGGACAGGAGAAGTGGTACTATGCAGCGTATATATACAGAATAATACAGATACTGAGGATTACACCCAGTATACAGGACAGGAGAAGTGGTACTGTGCAGTGTATATATACAGAATAATACAGACACTGAGGATTACACCCAGTATACAGGACAGGAGAAGTGGCACTGTGCAGTGTATATATACAGAATAATACAGACACTGAGGATTACACCCAGTATACAGGACAGGAGGAGTGGCACTGTGCAGTGTATATATACAGAATAATACAGACACTGAGGATTACACCCAGTATACAGGACAGGAGAAGTGGCACTGTGCAGTGTATATATACAGAATAATACAGACACTGAGGATTACACCCAGTATACAGGACAGGAGAAGTGGTACTGTGCAGTGTATATATACAGAATAATACAGACACTGAGGATTACACCCAGAATACAGGACAGGAGAAGTGGCACTGTGCAGTGTATATATACAGAATAATACAGATACTGAGGATTACACCCAGTAAACAGGACAGGAGAAGTGGTATTGTGCAGTGTATATATACAGAATAATACAGATACTGAGGATTACACCCAGTATACAGGACAGAAGAAATGGTACTGTGCAGTGTATATATACAGAATAATACAGATACTGAGGATTACACCCAGTATACAGGACAGGAGAAGAGGTACTGTGCAGTGTATATATACAGAATAATACAGATAATGAGGATTACACCCAGTATACAGGACAGGAGAAGTGGTACTGTGCAGTGTATATATACAGAATAATACAGATACTGAGGCTTACACCCAGTATACAGGACAGGAGAAGTGGTACTGTGCAGTGTATATATACAGAATAATACAGGTACTGAGGATTACACCCAGTATACAGGACAGGAGAAGTGGCACTGTGCAGTGTATATATACAGAATAATACAGGTACTGAGGATTACACCCAGTATACAGGACAGGAGAAGAGGTACTGTGCAGTGTATATATACAGAATAATACAGATAATGAGGATTACACCCAGTATACAGGACAGGAGAAGTGGTACTGTGCAGTGTATATATACAGAATAATACAGATACTGAGGATTACACCCAGTATACAGGACAGGAGAAGTGGTACTGTGCAGTGTATATACAGAATAATACAGATACTGAGGATTACACCCAGTATACAGGACAGGAGAAGTGGTACTGTGCAGTGTATATATACAGAATAATACAGATACTGAGGATTACACCCAGTATACAGGACAGGAGAAGTGGTACTGTGCCGTGTGTATATACAGAATAATACAGACACTGAGGATTACACCCAGTATACAGGACAGGAGAAGTGGTACTGTGCAGTGTATATATACAGAATAATACAGATACTGAGGATTACACCCAGTATACAGGACAGGAGAAGTGGTACTGTGCTGTGTATATATACAGAATAATACAGACACTGAGGATTACACCCAGTATACAGGACAGGCGAAGTGGTACTGTGCAGTGTATATATACAGAATACAGGCACTGAGGATTACACCCAGTATACAGGACAGGAGAAGTGGTACTGTGCAGTGTATATATACAGAATAATACAGGTACTGATGATTACACCCAGTATACAGGACAGGAGAAGTGGTACTGTGCAGTGTATATACAGAATAATACAGATACTGAGGATTACACCCAGTATACAGGACAGGAGAAGTGGTACTGTGCAGCGTATATATACATAACAATACAGGTACTGATGATTACACCCAGTATACAGGACAGGAGAAGTGGTACTGTGCAGTGTATATATACATAATAATACAGGTACTGATGATTACACCCAGTATACAGGACAGGAGAAGTGGTACTGTGCAGTGTATATATACAGAGGAGGAGGAGTGGTACTGTGCAGTGTATATATACAGAGGAGGAGGAGTGGTACTGTGCAGTGTATTTATACAGAGGAGGAGGAGTGGTACTGTGCAGTGTATATATACAGAGGAGGAGGAGTGGTACTGTGCAGTGTATATATACAGAGGAGGAGGAGTGGTACTGTGCAGTGTATATATACAGAATAATACAGGTACTGAGGATTACACCCAGTATACAGGACAGAAGTGGTACTGTGCAGTGTATATATACAGAATAATACAGATACTGAGGATTACACCCAGTATACAGGACAGGAGAAGTGGTACTGTGCAGTGTATATACAGAATAATACAGATACTGAGGATTACACCCAGTATACAGGACAGGAGAAGTGGTACTGTGCAGTGTATATATACAGAATAATACAGATACTGAGGATTACACCCAGTATACAGGACAGGAGAAGTGGTACTGTGCAGTGTATATATACAGAATAATACAGATACTGAGGATTACACCCAGTATACAGGACAGGAGAAGTGGTACTGTGCAGTGTATATATACAGAATAATACAGATACTGAGGATTACACCCAGTATACAGAACAGGAGAAGTGGCACTGTGCAGTGTATATATACAGAATAATACAGGTACTGAGGATTACACCCAGTATACAGGACAGAAGAAGTGGTACTGTGCAGTGTATATATACAGAGGAGGAAGAGTGGTACTGTGCAGTGTATATATACAGAGGAGAAGAAGTGGTACTGTGCAGTGTATATATACAGAGGAGGAGGACTGGTACTGTGCAGTGTATATATACAGAGGAGAAGAAGTGGTACTGTGCAGTGTATATATACAGAGGAGGAAGAGTGGTACTGTGCACTGTATATATACAGAGGAGGAGGAGTGGTACTGTGCAGTGTATATATACAGAGGAGGAGGAGTGGTACTGTGCAGTGTATATATACAGAGGAGGAGGAGTGGAATTGTGCAGTGTATATATACAGAGGAGGAGGAGTGGTATTGTGCAGTGTGTGTATATACAGAGGAGGAGGAGTGGTACTGTGCAGTGTATATATACAGAGGAGGAGGAGTGGTACTGTGCAGTGTATATATACAGAGGAGGAGTGGTACTGTGCAGTGTATATATACAGAGGAGGAGGAGTGGTATTGTGCAGTGTATATATACAGAGGAGGAGGAGTGGTACTGTGCAGTGTATATATACAGAGGAGGAGGAGTGGCACTGTGCAGTGTATATATACAGAGGAGAAGAAGTGGTACTGTGCAGTGTATATATACAGAGGAGGAGGAGTGGTACTATGCAGTGTATATATACAGAGGAGAAGGAGTGGTACTGTGCAGTGTATATATACAGAGGAGGAGGAGTGGTACTGTGCAGTGTATATATACAGAGGAGGAAGAGTGGTACTGTGCAGTGTATATATACAGAGGAGGAGGAGTGGTACTGTGCAGTGTATATATACAGAGGAGGAGCAGTGGTACTGTGCAGTGTATATATACAGAGGAGGAGGAGTGGTACTGTGCAGTGTATATATACAGAGGAGGAGGAGTGGTACTGTGCAGTGTATATATACAGAGGAGGAGGAGTGGTACTGTGCAGTGTATATATACAGAGGAGGAGGAGTGGTACTGTGCAGTGTATATATACAGAGGAGGAGGAGTGGTACTGTGCAGTGTATATATACAGAGGAGGAGGAGTGGTACTGTGCAGTGTATATATACAGAGGAGGAGGAGTGGTACTGTGCAGTGTATATATACAGAGGAGGAGGAGTGGTACTGTGCAGTGTATATATACAGAGGAGGAGGAGTGGTACTGTGCAGTGTATATATACAGAGGAGGAGGAGTGGTACTGTGCAGTGTATATATACAGAGGAGGAGGAGTGGTACTGTGCAGTGTATATATACAGAGGAGGAGGAGTGGTACTGTGCAGTGTATATATACAGAGGAGGAGGAGTGGTACTGTGCAGTGTATATATACAGAGGAGGAGGAGTGGTACTGTGCAGTGTATATATACAGAGGAGGAGGAGTGGTACTGTGCAGTGTATATATACAGAGGAGGAGGAGTGGTACTGTGCAGTGTATATATACAGAGGAGGAGGAGTGGTACTGTGCAGTGTATATATACAGAGGAGGAGGAGTGGTACTGTGCAGTGTATATATACAGAGGAGGAGGAGTGGTACTGTGCAGTGTATATATACAGAGGAGGAGGAGTGGTACTGTGCAGTGTGTATATACAGAGGAGAAGGAGTGGTACTGTGCAGTGTATATATACAGAGGAGGAGTGGTACTGTGCAGTGTATATATACAGAGGAGGAGTGGTACTGTGCAGTGTATATATACAGAGGAGGAGGAGTGGTACTGTGCAGTGTATATATACAGAGGAGGAGGAGTGGTACTGTGCAGTGTATATATACAGAGGAGGAGGAGTGGTACTGTGCAGTGTATATATACAGAGGAGGAGGAGTGGTACTGTGCAGTGTATATATACAGAGGAGGAGGAGTGGTACTGTGCAGTGTATATATACAGAGGAGGAGGAGTGGTACTGTGCAGTGTATATATACAGAGGAGGAGGAGTGGTACTGTGCAGTGTATATATACAGAGGAGGAGGAGTGGTACTGTGCAGTGTATATATACAGAGGAGGAGGAGTGGTACTGTGCAGTGTATATATACAGAGGAGGAGGAGTGGTACTGTGCAGTGTATATATACAGAGGAGGAGGAGTGGTACTGTGCAGTGTATATATACAGAGGAGGAGGAGTGGTACTGTGCAGTGTATATATACAGAGGAGGAGGAGTGGTACTGTGCAGTGTATATATACAGAGGAGGAGGAGTGGTACTGTGCAGTGTATATATACAGAGGAGGAGGAGTGGTACTGTGCAGTGTATATATACAGAGGAGGAGGAGTGGTACTGTGCAGTGTATATATACAGAGGAGGAGGAGTGGTACTGTGCAGTGTATATATACAGAGGAGGAGGAGTGGTACTGTGCAGTGTATATATACAGAGGAGGAGGAGTGGTACTGTGCAGTGTATATATACAGAGGAGGAGGAGTGGTACTGTGCAGTGTATATATACAGAGGAGGAGGAGTGGTACTGTGCAGTGTATATATACAGAGGAGGAGGAGTGGTACTGTGCAGTGTATATATACAGAGGAGGAGGAGTGGTACTGTGCAGTGTATATATACAGAGGAGGAGGAGTGGTACTGTGCAGTGTATATATACAGAGGAGGAGGAGTGGTACTGTGCAGTGTATATATACAGAGGAGGAGGAGTGGTACTGTGCAGTGTATATATACAGAGGAGGAGGAGTGGTACTGTGCAGTGTATATATACAGAGGAGGAGGAGTGGTACTGTGCAGTGTATATATACAGAGGAGGAGGAGTGGTACTGTGCAGTGTGTATATGCAGGTACTGAGGGTGGTACTGTGCAGTGTATATATACAGAGGAGGAGGAGTGGTACTGTGCAGTGTATATATACAGAGGAGGAGGAGTGGTACTGTGCAGTGTATATATACAGAGGAGGAGGAGTGGTACTGTGCAGTGTGTATATGCAGGTACTGAGGGTGGTACTGTGCAGTGTATATATACAGAGGAGGAGGAGTGGTACTGTGCAGTGTATATATACAGAGGAGGAGGAGTGGTACTGTGCAGTGTGTATATACAGAGGAGGAGGAGTGGTACTGTGCAGTGTATATATACAGAGGAGGAGGAGTGGTACTGTGCAGTGTGTATATGCAGGTACTGAGGGTGGTACTGTGCAGTGTATATATACAGAGGAGGAGGAGTGGTACTGTGCAGTGTATATATACAGAGGAGGAGGAGTGGTACTGTGCAGTGTGTATATGCAGGTACTGAGGGTGGTACTGTGCAGTGTATATATACAGAGGAGGAGGAGTGGTACTGTGCAGTGTATATATACAGAGGAGGAGGAGTGGTACTGTGCAGTGTGTATATACAGAGGAGGAGGAGTGGTACTGTGCAGTGTATATATACAGAGGAGGAGGAGTGGTACTGTGCAGTGTGTATATGCAGGTACTGAGGGTGGTACTGTGCAGTGTATATATACAGAGGAGGAGGAGTGGTACTGTGCAGTGTATATATACAGAGGAGGAGGAGTGGTACTGTGCAGTGTGTATATGCAGGTACTGAGGGTGGTATTGGTGCTGTTACTTTGTGTCTGTAGCAGGATGGTCTTTACATTGTGCATTGTACAAAAAATCGCTGTTACGTCATGGAAGGAAATTCTGACAACCTCCCCTAACAGTCCTTGTTTGTGTGAGCCGTGTTCGGATGCTGCGGTTTTGCTGGGCTTTTGTTACATATTGCGGTGCTTGCGGTGGATGAGTCCGGACGTCTCGTTCTTGTCTTTTTTTCCTTGTATTTACCGCAGATTTTACAGCAGCAATGAATGGGGAAGATTCCGCAGCAGGACCCGCAATCAGGCGACAGTCACACTTCAGACGGTTCGGATCCGTCAGGTCAGTGGTTGTGACGGATCCGTCGTTTTTCAGCTGCCAATGGATGTGTTATTTCCCAGGATTCAGTTCACAGGAATCCTGTGAAATAACTGATCCTTCGCGTCCGTTACATCCGTTGTGCGTCCGTTTTACGATGGATCTGTCATGATCCGTTTGTTTTTGGTACAGCCCAATAGGAGTGCAGGACATTTTGGTGATCTGTTCCTGTGTTTTACAGTTTGTAGAGAAAGGGGCAGAATAGATGTTGTTATAGGTAAAATTGTGTGTGGAATATCCCTCTCTGGAGCCTCGCACTGTGACTGTACATACTGGGCATGCTCAGTAGAACATGGCGGAATCCAGCCCCATAGACCGCCATTATACCTCGTGACGGATTGGGACGGAATCCTGCGCAGTAACAAACGATACAGTGTCAGCTCCTTCTGCCGGACGGTCAGTCACTCCACCACCGAGCCGGCACGCGGTGGATGCAATGTAAGGCCATCAGTCACTCCACCACCGAGCCGGCACGCGGTGGATGCAATGTAAGGCCATCAGTCACTCCACCACCGAGCCGGCACGCGGTGGATGCAATGTAAGGCCATCAGTCACTCCACCACCGAGCCGGCACGCAGTGGATGCAATGTAAGGCCATCAGTCAATCCACCACCGAGCCGGCACGCGGTGGATGCAATGTAAGGCCATCAGTCACTCCACCACCGAGCCGGCACGCGGTGGATGCAATGTAAGGCCATCAGTCAATCCACCACCGAGCCGGCACGCGGTGGATGCAATGTAAGGCCATCAGTCACTCCACTACCGAGCCGGCACGCGGTGGATGCAATGTAAGGCCATCAGTCACTCCACCACCGAGCTGGCACGCGGTGGATGCAATGTAAGGCCATCAGTCAATCCACCACAGAGCCGGCACGCGGTGGATGCAATGTAAGGCCATCAGTCACTCCACCACCGAGCCGGCACGCGGTGGATGCAATGTAAGGCCATCAGTAACAAGCCGTCACTAATACAAGTCTATGGGGAAAAAACTGAATCCTGTAAAATGTGTTGCCGGAGACCAAATTTCCTCAAGGCGACGGATTGTGACTGATGGAAAAACACTGCAGTGTGAATGCAGCCTGATCCGGGAAAACTGCAGCCTGATCCGGGAAAACTGCAGCCTGATCCGGGAAAACTGCAGCCTGATCCGGGAAAACTGCAGCCTGATCCGGGAAAACTGCAGCCTGATCCGGGAAAACTGCAGCCTGATCCGGGAAAACTGCAGCCTGATCCGGGAAAACTGCAGCCTGATCCGGGAAAACTGCAGCCTGATCCGGGAAAAACGCAGCCTGATCCGGGAAAACTGCAGCCTGATCCAGGAAAACTGCAGCCTGATCCAGGAAAACTGCAGCCTGATCCGGGAAAACTGCAGCCTGATCCGGGAAAACTGCAGCCTGATCCGGGAAAACTGCAGCCTGATCCGGGAAAAACGCAGCCTGATCCGGGAAAAACGCAGCCTGATCCGGGAAAAACGCAGCCTGATCCGGGAAAAACGCAGCCTGATCCGGGAAAAACGAAGCCTGATCCGGGAAAAACGCAGCCTGATCCGGGAGATGCAGACATTTTCCAATAGCGTTTTCCTACCAAGAAATGCAGACACTTCTGCACCAAATACTTAATGTGCGCACAAACCAGAGAGCAGACATTTAAGTCTGATCCCCAACCCCTTGTCTCCATCGCTCTGACCCCCGACCCCTTGTCTCCATTGCTCTGACCCCCGGTTCCTTGTCTCCATCGCTCTGACCCCCGGCCCCCTTGTCTCCATCGCTCTGACCCCCGACCCCTTGTCTCCATTGCTCTGACCCCCGGTTCCTTGTCTCCATCGCTCTGACCCCCGGACCCCTTGTCTCCATCGCTCTGACCCCCGACCCCTTGTCTCCATTGCTCTGACCCCCGGCCCCTTGTCTCCATCACTCTGATCCCTTGTCTCCATCGCTTTGGCCCCCCCAGCCCCTTGTCTCCATTGCTTTGATCCTGGAACTTTGTCTCCATCGCTCTGACCCCCAGCCCCTTGTCTCCATTGCTTTGATCCTGGACCCTTGTCTCCATCGCTCTGACTCCAGACCCCTTGTCTCCATCGCTCTGACCCCCGGTCTCTTGTCTTCATCGCTCTGACCCCCGGCCCCTTGTATCTATGGCTATGACCCCGGCCCCTTGTCTCTAGCGCTCTGACCCCGGCCCCTTGTCTCCATCGCTCTGACCCCCGACCCCTTGTCTCCATCGCTCTGACCCCTGGCCCCTTGTCTCCATTGCTCTGACCCCCGGTTCCTTGTCTCCATCGCTCTGACCCCCGGCCCCCTTGTCTCCATCGCTCTGACCCCCGACCCCTTGTCTCCATTGCTCTGACCCCCGGCCCCTTGTCTCCATCACTCTGATCCCTTGTCTCCATCGCTTTGGCCCCCCCAGCCCCTTGTCTCCATTGCTTTGATCCTGGAACTTTGTCTCCATCGCTCTGACCCCCAGCCCCTTGTCTCCATTGCTTTGATCCTGGACCCTTGTCTCCATCGCTCTGACTCCAGACCCCTTGTCTCCATCGCTCTGACCCCCGGTCTCTTGTCTTCATCGCTCTGACCCCCGGCCCCTTGTATCTATGGCTATGACCCCGGCCCCTTGTCTCTAGCGCTCTGACCCCGGGCCCCATGTCTCCATTGCTCTGACCCCGGGCCCCGTGTCTCCATCGCTTTGACCCCCCGGCCCCTTTTCTCCATCGCTCTGACCCCCGGCCTCGTGTCTCCATTGCTCTGACCCCTTGTCTCCATCGCTCTGACCCCCGGCCCCTTGTCTCCATCGCTGTGACCCCCGCACCTTGTCTCCATCGCCCCCTGACCCCTTATCTCCATCACTCTGATCCCTTGTCTCCATCGCTCTGATCCCCGGCCCCTTGTCTCCATTGCTGTGACCCTCAGCTTCTTGTCTCCATCGCTCTGACCCCCGGCCTCGTGTCTCCATCGCTGTGACCCCCGCACCTTGTCTCCATCGCCCCCTGACCCCTTATCTCCATCGCTGTGACCCCCGGCCCCTTGTCTCCATTGCTCTGACCCCTTGTCTCCATCGCTCTGACCCCCGGTCCCTTGTCTCCATCACTCTGACCCCCGGTCCCTTGTCTCCATCACTCTGACCCCCGACCCCTTGTCTCCATCGCTCTGACCTCTTGTTTCCATCACTTTGGCCCCCCAGCCCCTTGTCTCCATCGCTCTGACCCCCGGCCCCTTGTCTCTATCGTTCTGACCTCCAGATCCTTGTCTCCATCGCTGTGACCCCCGGCCCCTTGTCTCCATTGCTCTGACCCCCGGCCCCTTGTCTCCATCGCTCTGACCCCCGGCCCCCTTGTCTCCATCGCTCTGACCCCCAGCCTCGTGTCTCCATTGCTCTGACCCCCGGCCCCTTGTCTCCATCGCTCTGACCCCCGGCCCCCTTGTCTCCATCGCTCTGACCCCCGACCCCTTGTCTTCATCGCTCTGACCCCTGACCCCTTGTCTTCATTGCTCTGACCCCCGGCCCCGTGTTTCTATCGCTCTGACCCCCGGCCCATTGTCTCCATCACTCTGATCCCTTGTCTCCATCGCTTTGGCCCCCCCAGCCCCTTGTCTCCATTGCTTTGATCCTGGACCTTTGTCTTCATCGCTCTGACCCCCGGC
This sequence comes from Anomaloglossus baeobatrachus, assembly GCF_048569485.1. Classification (NCBI taxonomy): domain Eukaryota; kingdom Metazoa; phylum Chordata; class Amphibia; order Anura; family Aromobatidae; genus Anomaloglossus; species Anomaloglossus baeobatrachus. The sequence goes on from NC_134362.1 coordinate 212,816,475, forward strand.
CCCTTGTCTCCATTGCTCTTAATCCGGCCCCTTATCTCCATCCCTCTGACCCCCGGCCCCTTGTCTCCATCGCTCTGACCCCCGGCCCCTTGTCGTCATCCTTCTGACCCCCCGGCCCCTTGTCTCCATCGCTCTGACTCCCGGCCCCTTGTATCTATGGCTATGACCCCGGCCTCTTGTCTCTAGCGCTCTGACCCCGGGCCCCATGTCTCCATTGCTCTGACCCCGGGCCCCGTGTCTCCATCGCTTTGACCCCCCCGGCCCCTTGTCTCCATCGCTCTGACCCCCGGCCTCGTGTCTCCATTGCTCTGACCCCTTGTCTCCATCGCTCTGACCCCCGCACCTTGTCTCCATCGCCCCCTGACCCCTTATCTCCATCGCTCTGATCCCTTGTCTCCATCACTCTGATCCCTTGTCTCCATCGCTTTGGCCCCCTCAGCCCCTTGTCTCCATTGCTTTGATCCTGGACCTTTGTCTCCATCGCTCTGACCCTCGGCCTCTTGTCTCCATCGCTCTGACTCCCGACCCCTTGTCTCCATCGCTCTGACCCCCCCGGCCCCTTGTCTCCATCGCTCTGACCCCCGGCCCCTTGTCTCCATCGCTCTGACCCCCGGCCCCTTGTCTCCATCGCTCTGACCCCCCGGCCCCTTGTCTACATCGCTGTGACCCCCGCACCTTGTCTCCATCGCTCTGACCCCCGGCCCCTTGTCTCTAGCGCTCTGACCCCGGGCCCCATGTCTCCATTGCTCTGACCCCGGGCCCCGTGTCTCCATCGCTTTGACCCCCCCGGCCCCTTGTCTCCATCGCTCTGACCCCCGGCCTCGTGTCTCCATTGCTCTGACCCCCGGCCCCTTGTCTCCATCGCTGTGACCCCCGCACCTTGTCTCCATCGCCCCCTGATCCCTTATCTCCATCGCTCTGATCCCTTGTCTCCATCACTCTGATCCCTTGTCTCCATCGCTTTGGCCCCCTCAGCCCCTTGTCTCCATTGCTTTGATCCTGGACCTTTGTCTCCATCGCTCTGACCCTCGGCCTCTTGTCTCCATCGCTCTGACTCCCGACCCCTTGTCTCCATCGCTCTGACCCCCCCGGCCCCTTGTCTCCATCGCTCTGACCCCCGGCCCCTTGTCTCCATCGCTCTGACCCCCAGCCCCTTGTCTCCATCGCTCTGACCCCCCGGCCCCTTGTCTACATCGCTGTGACCCCCGCACCTTGTCTCCATCGCCCCCTGACCCCTTATCTCCATCGCTCTGATCCCTTGTCTCCATCGCTCTGATCCCCGGCCCCTTGTCTCCATCGCTCCGACCCCCGGCCCCTTGTCTCCATCGCTCTGATCCCCGGCCCCTTGTCTCCATCGCTCTGACCCCCGGCCCCTTGTCTCCATCGCTCTGACCCCCGGCCCCTTGTCTCCATCGCTCCGACCCCCGGCCCCTTGTCTCCATCGCTCCGACCCCCGGCCCCTTGTCTCCATCGCTCCGACCCCCGGCCCCTTGTCTCCATCGCTCTGACCCCATGTCTCCATCGCTCTGACCCCCGGTCCCGTGTCTCCATCGCTCTGGCCCCGTGTCTCCATCGCTCTGACCCCTTGTCTCCATCGCTCTGACCCCGTGTCTCCATCGCTCTGACCCCTTGTCTCCATCGCTCTGACCCCCGGTCCCGTGTCTCCATCGCTCTGACCCCATGTCTCCATCGCTCTGACCCCCGGTCCCGTGTCTCCATCGCTCTGGCCCCGTGTCTCCATCGCTCTGACCCCTTGTCTCCATCGCTCTGACCCCGTGTCTCCATCGCTCTGACCCCGTGTCTCCATCGCTCTGACCCCGTGTCTCCATCGCTCTGACCCCGTGTCTCCATCGCTCTGACCCCGTGTCTCCATCGCTCTGGCCCCGTGTCTCCATCGCTCTGACCCCGTGTCTCCATCGCTGACCCCGTGTCTCCACAGCTCTGACCCCGTGTCTCCACAGCTCTGACCCCGTGTCTCCATCGCTCTGACCCCCGGTCTCGTGTCTCCATCACTCTGACCCCTTGGCTCCATCGCTCTAATCCCCGGCCCCCATGTCTCCATCGCTCTGACCCCCGGCCCCTTGTCTCCATCGCTCTGACCCCCGGCCCCTTGTCTCCATCGCTCTGACCCCCGGCCCCCATGTCTCCATCGCTCTGACCCCCGGCCCCGTGTCTCCATCGCTCTGACCCCCGACCCCGTGTCTCCATCGCTCTGGCCCCGTGTCTCCATCGCTCTGACCCCGTGTCTCCATCGCTCTGACCCCGTGTCTCCATCGCTCTGACCCCGTGTCTCCATCGCTCTGACCCCGTGTCTCCATCGCTCTGACCCCCGGCCCCTTGTCTCCATCGCTCTAACCCCTGACCCCGTGTCTCCATCGCTCTGGCCCCGTGTCTCCATCGCTCTGACCCCGTGTCTCCATCGCTCTGACCCCGTGTCTCCATCGCTCCGACCCCCGGCCCCTTGTCTCCATCGCTCTGACCCCCGACCCCGTGTCTCCATCGCTCTGGCCCCGTGTCTCCATCGCTCTGACCCCGTGTCTCCATCGCTCTGACCCCGTGTCTCCATCGCTCTGACCCCGTGTCTCCATCGCTCTGACCCCCGGCCCCTTGTCTCCGTCGCTCTGGCCCCGTGTCTCCATCGCTCTGACCCCGTGTCTCCATCGCTCTGACCCCCGGCCCCTTGTCTCCATCGCTCTGACCCCCGACCCCGTGTCTCCATCGCTCTGGCCCCGTGTCTCCATCGCTCTGACCCCGTGTCTCCATCGCTCTGACCCCGTGTCTCCATCGCTCCGACCCCCGGCCCCTTGTCTCCATCGCTCTGACCCCCGACCCCGTGTCTCCATCGCTCTGGCCCCGTGTCTCCATCGCTCTGACCCCGTGTCTCCATCGCTCTGACCCCGTGTCTCCATCGCTCTGACCCCGTGTCTCCATCGCTCTGACCCCGTGTCTCCATCGCTCTGACCCCCGGCCCCTTGTCTCCATCGCTCTGACCCCCGACCCCGTGTCTCCATCGCTCTGGCCCCGTGTCTCCATCGCTCTGACCCCGTGTCTCCATCGCTCTGGCCCCGTGTCTCCATCGCTCTGGCCCCGTGTCTCCATCGCTCTGACCCCCGGCCCCTTGTCTCCGTCGCTCTGGCCCCGTGTCTCCATCGCTCTGACCCCTTGTCTCCATCGCTCTGACCCCCGGCCCCCATGTCTCCATCGCTCTGACCCCCGACCCCGTGTCTCCATCGCTCTGGCCCCGTGTCTCCATCGCTCTGACCCCGTGTCTCCATCGCTCTGACCCCGTGTCTCCATCGCTCTGACCCCGTGTCTCCATCGCTCTGACCTCCGGCCCCTTGTCTCCATCGCTCTGGCCCCGTGTCTCCATCGCTCTGACCCCTTGTCTCCATCGCTCTGACCCCCGGCCCCCATGTCTCCATCGCTCTGACCTCCGGCCCCTTGTCTCCGTCGCTCTGGCCCCGTGTCTCCATCGCTCTGACCCCTTGTCTCCATCGCTCTGACCCCCTGCCCCCATGTCTCCATCGCTCTGACCCCCGGCCCCTTGTCTCCATCGCTCTGGCCCCGTGTCTCCATCGCTCTGACCCCCGGTCCCTTGTCTTCATCACTCTGACCCCCGACCCCGTGTCTCCATCGCTCTGGCCCCGTGTCTCCATCGCTCTGACCCCCGGCCCCCATGTCTCCATCGCTCTGACCCCCGGCCCCTTGTCTCCGTCGCTCTGGCCCCGTGTCTCCATCGCTCTGACCCCTTGTCTCCATCGCTCTGACCCCCGGCCCCCATGTCTCCATCGCTCTGACCCCCGGCCCCTTGTCTCCATCGCTCTGGCCCCGTGTCTCCGTCTCTGTGACCTTCAGGGCAGACATTTGGGGGTCTCGGCTCTGATGAGGGGTGTGCTGGCCCTGCTGGTGGCGGGGCCGGTGCCGCAGGATGCCCGGCAGGTGCGGGGGGCAGAGGGTGGCATTCCCGGTAACACCCTGGTAATGCAGGGGTGAGATGCTCTGCAGCAGCCTCCTGCCACTTACACAAAGATGGCAGCCCCTCCCCCACCGCCGGGAGATGACAGACCCCGGGAGATGAGTGCGACCCCCGGTACCTTCATGTCATTGATGATGGCCTGGAAGAGCCCCCCCAGCGCGCCGCACTCCTTGTCCACCGCCTCCATGCTGCGCAGATGTGGGGGAGCGGTGCGGGGACCGGGGTGACGGGCGGCAGCGGGAGTCCGGAGCGGGCAGTCACTCAGTGTCCGCGGTCACAGCCGCCAGCATCCTCCTTATCCGGGAGAGACGGCGCCCGGGCTCTGCAGCGATCCGCCTGCCGCTGCCTGCACTGCAGACTGGGGAGAGGGGAGGAGGAGGAGGGAGCTGTGACAGCCGGAGGGGAGGGGGCGCTGTCTGCGGAGCCCCGGATCATCCCCGAGCCCGCACTGCCCCGACCTGCCCCGGTGACGTCATGAGTGTGCCCCGACCTCCCCAGTGATGTCAGATGTGTGCCCCGACCTCCCCAGTGACGTCATATGTGTGCCCCGTCCTCCCCAGTGATGTCATATGTGTGCCCCGACCTGCCCCGGTGAAGTCATGTGTGTGCCCCGACCTCCCCAGTGATGTCATATGTGTGCCCCGACCTGCCCCAGTGATGTCACGTGTGTGCCCCGAACTGCCCCAGTGACATCATATGTGTGCCCCGACCTCCCCAGTGATGTCATATGTGTGCCCCAACCTCCTCAGAGACGTCATATGTGTGCCCTGACCTGCCGCAGTGATACCATGTGTGTGCCCCAACCTGCCCCAGTGATGTCATATGTGTGCCCCGACCTCCCCAGTGATGTCACATGTGTGCCCCGACCTCCTCAGTGACGTCACATGTGTGCCCCGACCTCCTCAGTGATGTCATGTGTGCCCCGACCTGCCCCAGTGACGTCACATGTGTGCCCCGACCTCCCCAGTGATGTCATGTGTGTGCCCCGACCTCCTCAGTGACGTCATGTGTGTGCCCCAACCTGCCCCAGTGACGTCGTGTGTGCCCCAGTGACATCATATGTGTGCCCCAACCTGCCCTGCTGACGTCACATGTGTGCCCTGACCTGCCCCTGTGACGTCACGTGTGTGCCCCGACCTGCCCCGGTCACGTCATATGTGTGCCCCAACCTGCCCCGGAGATGTTAAATGTGTGCCCTCCTCAGTGATGTCATGTGTGCCCCGACCTCCTCAGTGACGTCACATGTGTGCCCCGACCTCCTCAGTGATGTCATATGTGTGCCCCGACCTCCTCAGTGATGTCACATGTGTGCCCCGACCTTCTCAGTGATGTCATGTGTGCCCCGACCTCCTCAGTGACGTCACATGTGTGCCTCGACCTCCTCAGTGATGTCATATGTGTGCCCCGAACTGCCCCAGTGACGTCACATGTGTGCCCCGACCTCCCCAGTGATGTCACATGTGTGCCCCGACCTCCCCAGTGAAGTCATATGTGTGCCCCGACCTCCCCAGTGATGTCATATGTGTGCCCCGACCTCCCCAGTGATGTCATGTGTGTGCCCCGACCTCCCCAGTGACGTCATATGTGTGCCCCGACCTGCCCCGGTGATATCATATGTGTGCCTCAACCTCCCCTGGTGATGTCATATGTGTGCTCCGACCTCACCAGTAATGTCATATGTGTGCCTCAACCTCCCCTGGTGATGTCACGTGTGTGTCCCAACCTGCCCCAGTGATGTCACGTGTGTGCCCCGACCTGCCTCAGTGATGTCGTGTGTTCCCCGACCTGCCCCACTGATGTCATATGTGTGCCCCGACCTCCCGAGTGAAGTCATGTGTGTGCCCCGACCTCCCCAGTGATGTAACATGTGTGCCCCAACCTGCCCCAGTGATGTCACGTGTGTGCCCCGAACTGCCCCAGTGACATCATATGTGTGCCCCGACCTGCCGCAGTGATACCATGTGTGTGCCCCAACCTCCTCAGTGATTTCATATGTGTGCCCCGACCTCCCCAGTGATGTCATATGTGTGCCCTGACCTGCCCCAGTGACATCATATGTGTGCCCCGACCTGCCCCAGTGACATCATATGTGTGCCCCGACCTGCCGCAGTGATACCATATGTGTGCCCCGACCTCCCCAGTGATGTCATATGTGTGCCCCGACCTGCCCCAGTGACGTCACATGTGTGCGACGACCTCCTCAGTGACGTCACATGTGTGCGCCGACCTCCTCAGTGATGTCACATGTGTGCCCCGACCTCCTCAGTGATGTCATATGTGTGCCCCGACCTCCTCAGTGACGTCACATGTGTGCCCCGACCTGCCCCGGTCACGTCATATGTGTGCCCCAACCTGCCCCGGGGATGTTAAATGTGTGCCCTCCTCAGTGATGTCATGTGTGCCCCGACCTCCTCAGTGACGTCACATGTGTGCCCCGACCTCCTCTGTGATGTCATGTGTGCCCCGACCTGCCCCAGTGACGTCACATGTGTGCCCCGACCTCCCCAGTGATGTCACATGTGTGCCCCGACCTCCCCAGTGATGTCATATGTGTGCCCCGACCTCCCCAGTGATGTCATATGTGTGCCCCGACCTCCCCAGTGATGTCATGTGTGTGCCCCGACCTCCCCAGTGACGTCATATGTGTGCCCCGACCTGCCCTGGTGATATCATATGTGTGCCTCAACCTCCCCTGGTGATGTC